>NC_061487.1:28396789-28401789 GCF_022539355.2 Hippoglossus stenolepis
GGAGTTTTATTATGTGTGAAATCATCATGATGTGATTGTGTCTCAGTTCACACTAATTGTTTTGAGTGCATTGTGTGTTCAAGTGTGTCAACAGGAAGTGAGTGATAAATCCCTGATGGTGAAACAACGCTCAGACATCTGAGTGTGAAAAGATGGACGCGGGCATTAGACGCCATCTTGGATACGTAGCGGAAGGGGACGGACCAAAAACGTAATTTTAAACTTGTGAAATTGTTTGTTAGCTCGGTCGCTAACGGGACAATATGCTCACACGGTTTATTAATGATGCATCTGTCACGTCCCCCGTCTCCTCCATGTTACCCTCAAGGTTCGGCTCCGTCGTCAGGGTGACGTGAGACAGGACGCGTCCGGACATCCGCCGTGAAAATACTCAAACCAATTAAAACAATAATTTCATTAAAATTATATAGAGTAACATTTGTAGAGTAGTGTAGCAGTGGACCTAATATTTTTAGTTACATTTTTTTATATAACATTTGATTTGATTTCACCCTCAACTCTGACGAACCAGAGTTTACTCGTGTGTGAACGCAGCTTGTTTCTCTGCTCCAGTTTCCCTATTCACACTGAATAATTAGTCCTTTATTGTGAGTGTGAGTGTGTGTGTGTGTGTGTGTGTGTGAGTGTGTGTGTGTGTGTGTGTGTGTGTGTGTGTGTCACTCTTGTAGACAATCCCTCCTTTCACACACTCCCTGAACTCCATGATGCAGTGAACCAAACTGAATCAGTGTCTGACGGTGGGAACGTTCAGTGTTCATAGAACCACAATCATCATTTATAACTTCAAAAGTTTGTGTCGGGACAACTTCAATATTATTAGTGACTGAGAAGAAAAGTTAAAGTAATATCGTTCTGATTAAAAAAATAAACTTACAGTCACTGATCGTCTTTATATACAGTCACTGATCATCTTTATATACAGTCACTGATCATCTTTATATACAGTCACTGATCCTCTTTATATACAGTCACTGATCATCTTTATATACAGTCACTGATCGTCTTTATATACAGTCACTGATCATCTTTATATACAGTCACTGATCATCTTTATATACAGTCACTGATCCTCTTTATATACAGTCACTGAACTCTCTTTATATACAGTCACTGATCATCTTTATATACAGTCACTGATGGTCTTTATATACAGTCACTGATCATCTTTATATACAGTCACTGATGGTCTTTATATACAGTCACTGATCATCTTTATATACAGTCACTGATCCTCTATATACAGTCACTGATCATCTTTATATACAGTCACTGATCATCTTTATATACAGTCACTGATCATCTTTATATACAGTCACTGAACCTCTTTATATACAGTCACTGATCATCTTTATATACAGTCACTGATCCTCTTTATATACAGTCACTGAACTCTCTTTATATACAGTCACTGATCATCTTTATATACAGTCACTGATCCTCTTTATATACAGTCACTGAACTCTCTTTATATACAGTCACTGATCATCTTTATATACAGTCACTGATCATCTTTATATACAGTCACTGATCCTCTTTATATACAGTCACTGATCATCTTTATATACAGTCACTGTTGGTCTTTATATACAGTCACTGATCATCTTTATATACAGTCACTGATCCTCTATATACAGTCACTGATCATCTTTATATACAGTCACTGATCATCTTTATATACAGTCACTGAACTCTCTTTATATACAGTCACTGATCATCTTTATATACAGTCACTGATCCTCTTTATATACAGTCACTGAACTCTCTTTATATACAGTCACTGATCATCTTTATATACAGTCACTGATGGTCTTTATATACAGTCAGTGATGGTCTTTATATACAGTCACTGATCATCTTTATATACAGTCACTGATCCTCTTTATATACAGTCACTGATGATCTTTATATACAGTCACTGATCCTCTTTATATACAGTCACTGATGGTCTTTATATACAGTCACTGATCCTCTTTATATACAGTCACTGATCATCTTTATATACAGTCACTGATCATCTTTATATACAGTCACTGATCATCTTTATATACAGTCACTGATGGTCTTTATATACAGTCACTGATGGTCTTTATATACAGTCACTGATCATCTTTATATACAGTCACTGATCATCTTTATATACAGTCACTGATGGTCTTTATATAAACAGATTACTAATAACAGCTGCTGGTAAATCGTCCCGTATTTGTCGGCTGTTTTTATTTTTGCATGAACTTCATGTTGATTTGCCTCCAGCTCTCGTGACTTCATTTACATGAGTGTGTGTGTGTGTGTGTATACTTGATTTGTTAAACCAAATATCTCAAACCCTGTTAGAAGGTGGTTTAACACCTTGTTGCTGTAAATTGTCCAAAAGTTAATGAAAGTTTAAATAAACCTGTTACAACATTTAAACTTTTGATTAACAATTCAAAACTCAAACATTCGTGAGTGACTGTGAATCTGCAGCTCCACTGTTAGACGACGTGTGGTCACTTCCTGTCACATGACTCCTGATGACACCAACTTACAGCTGATGATGATGTCATGTGATGTCATGTGATGTCATGTGATGTGTCCCACAGGCTGCAGCTGATCGATGACCTGACGTATGAAGACGTGAAGAAGTGCTACAGAGGATCAGTGAGTCCCACAGGTCACACACAGGTCACACACAGGTCACACACACAGGTCACACAGGTCACACACAGGTCACACACACACACACAGGTCACACACAGGTCACACAGGTCACACACAGGTCACACACAGGTCACACACAGGTCACACACACACACACAGGTCACACACACACACACAGGTCACACACAGGTCACACACACACACAGGTCACACACACACACACACACACACAGGTCACACACACACAGGTCACACACACACAGGTCACACACACACACACAGGTCACACACACACACACAGGTCACACACAGGTCACACACAGGTCACACACACACACACAGTCACACAGGTCACACACACAGGTCACACACACACAGGTCACACACACACACACAGGTCACACACACACACACAGGTCACACACACACTTTGGATCTAATGAAAGTTACAGAACATACAAAGAACACGTGCAGTTGTGTGTTTCCGTGTGTTTTACCTGGACTGGGTAGAAGATGGCCTGCAGGGTGGGGAGCGTCTCTGTGAAGAATCTGTGTGTGTGTGTGTGTGTGTGTGTGTGTGTGTGTGTGTGTGTGTGTGTGTGTGTGTGTGTGTGTGAACAGTAAATCAACACGTATCAGTACGAGAGTGATTGACACTTTAAGAGTTTTGGGACAATGGAGGAAACTTTTTGTTTGTGTGACACTTTTAGTTCATTAAAAACATTTAATCATCTTATAAAATCCAACACTTCCACATTTTCTGCTTTAGTTCACATCTGTCAAACTAAAATTACTTTATTATCCTTCATTATTTATTATTATATGATTATTGTTTCATGAGCTTTATCTCTATGATATTTCATTTGGAAGAGAGAAACCACCTCCGCAGTTTAATTGGTGAATTACACGTTGAAAGCAGCTTCAGGTGCTTCAGCTTGTATTTGCTGTTGTTTTGAGTCTTTGTTCCTTCAGACAGGAAACAGGAAGTCAGCGTCTGGTTCTCAGAGAGCAGACGTGCAGGTGCACAGTTTGTTTCATGTCGAACTTCAGGATCCAAACTCAAACATCCCAGAAAGAAGCTGCGTAGTTTGACTTGATCAGATCTTTTCCTTCAATCTTAGTTTGCCAGAGCTCCAGGTGACATGAAACCTCTTGAATGAAACAGCAGCACATTCTGAATTGATTCATTGATTCATTGACTGATTGTAGCTGCTCTGTAGTTTATTGTTAAGAAGCAATAATTAGAAAATACTAGAAGCAGACAGAAGTCATTTTCTACTTATTATTATTGTCATTGTTGTTATTATTTGTATTCAGCTCAGCTCGGAGACGTCCTGTGTCGGTCAAACACTGCTTCAGCATGTCAACAAACTCATGAAGAAGAACACAACTATATTAATGTGCTTTAATTGGCCAGATCACAAATATGCTGCTTTCGTTGTTTAAGGAAGAAACTCTCCTGAAGTGCGTCAGTGTTGGAAAAAGGAAATCAATATTCTGTTAAAGTTTACCTGTTACTATTTTTATAGATGAATGAACTCAGTTAATAATAATAATGAAAACACTAATAAAAGGTCCATTTTCTGGAGCTCCTCGGGCTGCTGGGACAAATAAAACTGAATCATCTGCATAGAAGCTGACATTAGTTTTTATACATGTGCGATGTAAATAGTAACGGATCAAGAATAGATCTCTGGTGCACACCAGCAACAACAGTTTGGTTTACTTTATTAATATCTATTCCAATCATATCAGTGCTACACGTCTGGATACATGTTATTATACATGTTATTATACATGTTATTATACATGTTCTCACATGATTACAGAAACATAAATGATTGATTGTGTTTGTTTCCACAGACGGTCAGCAAATACAACTCTCAGTACCACAAACTGTTCCAGACTGTTCCTCAAGAGGAGATCCTGATGAAAGGTCCACACTGTGTCTCCAGATCTCCATGGAAACATTTTGATTCAAGATTCAGTCCAGCTTACCTGTCTTCTTCTTCTTCTTCTTCTTCTTCTTCTTCTTCTTCTTCTTCCTCCTCCTCCTCCTTCTCCTCCTCCTCCTCCTCCTCTTCTTCTTCTCCTGCAGTGTACTCGTGTGCGTTGTTGAGGGACATCCTGTTGCAGGGGCGACTGTACATCTCCAGAAACTGGTTGTGTTTCTATGCGAACCTGTTTGGTAAAGACATCAAGGTGAGTGAAGACATTTTCAGTTCATCTCTCGTTCTTCGTCCTCACGGAGTCAGAGGAGTTTCTCTCTTGTGATTGGTCAACCATCAGAAGTGTTCCACCTCGTACCCAGAGCTTGTTTCATGTGACACATTGTGTTA
>NC_061487.1:28404289-28411789 GCF_022539355.2 Hippoglossus stenolepis
ATTGACAGGTGATGATTGACAGGTGATGACAGATAAAACGACTCAGTAGCTGCAGCAGCCAACACTGTTTTCATTTCTCTTATATTTCACTGTGAATTGCGACATAACCGATTTCTTTGGTACCGATTCGCTTCACTCCTTTAGAGAGATATAATATCTGAGTTAGAATCCATGTGTGTCTCTGTCAGGACGAGTTTCCAGAGGTGTTGAAGTGGAGGAGGAAACCGTCGCTCCCCGCCGTCTCCTCGTCCCTCCCAGACCTGCTGGGAAGCTCCTCCCCCAGCCTCGTGGCCGACACGCCCTTCAGCACGCACACGCTCACGCTGACCGGTAGGTAGGCCCGCCCCCCTGTCAATCAGAAGTGTTGCAGACAGTGAGATGTATTGTCCTCTGGTTTGTGTAGACAGCAGCCTGGAGACCGAGAAGATCCTGCTGACAGAACCGGTACCTGAACTGGGCCACATGGAGTACCAGCTGCTCAAAGTCTTCATCCTGCTGTGAGTCCCTGAACGCACCACAATCCTCCAGAAGATACACAACACGGCCCCACAAAATCATTTCATCTGTAGAGGCACAAACATTCACTCTGAATCGAAGTGGTCATGGTTAGATGCTGAATCCACAGGAAACAGATGCGTGTCAGAACAATGTTAACGTGAGCATCAGTGTCAGTTGTGTTACGAGTCAGTCGCTCCAGTTTATTATTTATTGTGTTGTTGGTCAGTGCTGCCTCCTGCAGGTCGTTGTTCAGGTTGCAGCAGGTCCACAGCCACTCAACTCTCATTGAAACACGTTCTGTTCCCTCTCGATACGAGAAGGTTTGTTATCCAGGTTCGGATGAACAGTGACGGAGGAAACGAGTTCACTGTGGAAAACCACTTTCACTTTTATACAATTTTCAGATTCTTTACTTCAGTACGTGAACTAATACAACAACTTTAAATACCTCACTACGAGTAAAAGTACATCGGTATCATCAGCAGAAGATTCCTAAGTCATTCTCTGAAAAATCTAAAAATATTTATTATACAAACGAGTAAAATTTGATCTGATTGAAAAATATCTGTAAAGGAAATAATGAGATAGAAGATGAATAAGACAAAGAAACTTTTTATTCTCCTAATATTACATCTTTTCCTTCCAATATTCCTGTAACGTGACTTTCTTTTAAATTAAGTTACATCTTCCTTCAGTGCTCTGGTGAAGTTTTCTCTGACTGCTGTGAGTTCCCTGTGATTGTGTCTCAGTGTCTTCCTGCTGGTCCTCTCCTCCTGTTATCTGGCCTTCAGAGTTTGTCGTCTGGAGCAGCAGCTCAGTTTCCTGAGCAGCCAGCCGACGCCGAGGGAAAGGTACACACGCGTTATCAAATTCAATCACTTTATCGTTTAGAATATTAGGACATTTCCATCATTTGTTCATGACTTTTCTCGATTGTATACGTTTACCGTTCGATTACTTACTGCTACATTGAAAACGTGCTACGCTCAGTCATAGTATCCGAGGGCTGGGTCAGAACCTGCAGCTCCGACAGGACGGCTCCGCTCACTGTGACGTGTTTAGTGATATTTACTATCTGTATGAACGAGGGAGCAAAATATCCTGAAACTGACACAAATTTAATCTAATTATATCAATAAAATCTGTAGTTTGAGTGTGACCCTGCGGAGTCCGACCGACGGGAATGAAACAAACTCCTGAACTAAACTGTTGTTACAATTACATCTATAGTGTAAAGTGTGTCAATAAATATGGGACTGACACGAGGAGATTAAAAACATCTCAGAGAAATAAATAGATCTGAATTAGAATCAAACTTATAACACGTCATTTGAGTTGTGAAGCCTTCAGCCAATCAGAGCAGAGTCGTCACAGAGGAGGTTCCAAGTGCTGCAGCCGGAGAACATGTCTGCTCCCGCCCTGTTTCTACCCATCATGCATCACGTTACGCCAGCGCTGTGCAGAGACACATGAAGTCAAACACAGCCGAGAGATTAACAAACTGGTTTTCACTGTTTCCAGGTGTGGAGAGGTGCCCTGTTGGCTGGCCAATCAGAGGACAGGGACCTGACACCGAAGCCAATCAAAATGAAGTAAAATCTGCACTTACATAGACTTGCCATTAGGGGGTGACGGCGAGAGGAGACGGACGAGTGGAGCAGCCAAGCGGCTGACCTGTGACCCCGCCGTGACCTGGTTACCATAGAGACGTCACAGTAGTCAACCAGTAGACTGACCTCTGACCTCTGAGGCCGTGTGTGTTTACGTGAACATGTGGAGAAGAAATAACCAGAGACTGAAAACGTCAGCAACTCTCACTGATGAAGAATCGGTTTAAATGACGGAGCTGAAGCGTTTCTCCTCGTGTTTCTCCTCGTGTTTCTCCTCGTGTTTTCCATCGAGCTCCTGAACGTCACACGACTCAGGACGATGTGCACACGACTGGATTTGAAGCTCTGTGATTGGATGTTTGCTGGTTTTGAAGCTCTGTGATTGGATGTTTGCTGGTTTTGAAGCTCTGTGATTGGATGTTTGCTGGTTGCTGTAAGAAAAAAAGTTGAAAAATCTGTTGCTGTATTTTTTAACATAGGCTGTAATTTAATTTGAATCAGGTTCTTAATAAAACACTCGCTGTGGTGGAAGAAGAAATCCGATCATTTACTGTAGTAAAAGTACCACGGCAGCAAAGTAAAAATACCCCATTACAAGTACTCGAGTACTACCAGCAGGTATGAGCAGCGGTCTGGTCTCATATGATCATATATGATATCATGTTCGTTATGACATCATGTTCGTCATGATTCAGCTGCTGCAGGCGGAGCTGCTCTGAGCTGCAGGTTTACACGTCCATGCAGCTTATAGACAGTTTAATGTTGTAACATACAGATTTATATACAGTTAAATAAAGGTATATATTAAGTTTAAGTAAAGATTCATATAAAAATAAAGTTTATGTATTATATAATATGATTATTTATTACTATTATCACAGTGATAATAACACCTGTAGTTTTAAAGGTCGGTGTCGTTCACACAGTTTCACATTTAAAAAACGTTAATAAAACCTTTTAAACATTACTTCTTTTTTTTTTCCAGAGTGAACAGCAGGTGGCGCTGACAGAGTTTAAATGTAACCAGAGAGCAGAGGTGACCAAGCAGAACAGGAAACAGAACATCCTGGTTCTGTCAAACAGGAAGTCAGGTTTGGGACACTGGGACAGATTCCTGAGTCCGAGACGAGACGCCTTGGAAACTGTTTACTACAGAACACAAAGTTATTTTTACTAGAAATAATAATAATAATATCACTTTAAGAAAGATCATTTTTTTAGATTTATCAGTTTGACTGACTTTGAAGTCAGAGTTCAAAAACACCACCAGGGGGCAGCGGAGCAGCTGATTTGTGTCTGAACGTTGCTCAGGTTCCAGATGTAATCTGATTACCTCGGACAAGCTTCAAGTGGAGGGATTAGATCTGAACTGTGACCTGACCAGTCGGGGTGTGGCTTTAAGGTCAAAGGTCAGGCGGTTTAATCCAGAGTCACCTGATGATCATCACGTTTCCATGAGTTTCACATGTAAACGTTCGGAGACACTTTCCTGACTCCATGTTGGTGCAGTGACAGACAATAGATCTGAATATTAGACGGTCTAATCTTTTTCTGTGGCGCCCCCATCAGGCCAAAGTTCAACTTACAGCTCAAATGTAAACATCTGGGTCAACAAACAAAACTTTCGGAATGTAACAAAGTACATTTACTCGATTACTCTACATGTGTAGTTTTGAGGTTCTTTAATTGAATCCATCAGACGTCACTACATTTACCTCACGGCTGTAAATATACGTTTTAAATAAATAAATACAGATTAAACTTCCTGTAATAAAAGATTTAGACTGAACCTGGAGCAGCTACAGCGATACAGAGCCACTCGTTTCTACCACAGACTGTAAATAAAGACGACGACACGTCTCCACTTCCTCCAGAAATGAAACTAAAATATCTCAGACACAAACGCTGCCATCTTGTGGTGGTGACGTCATCTCGGTAGAGTCTGTGCAGGAGGAGTCGAGGCAGAGCGACAGAAACAGGTGAGTGACAACGGAAGCAGACAATGTCGCTCACTTTCGTTTGTGCTCCAGTCGAACTTCATCTCGTTAAATAATCCTCTTCAATCAGACAACAGAGTTTAATTCATGATCTTTATTATTCAGAGGTTTGTAAAACAGGTCGAGAGTCTGACCCTGGATCAGTTTCAGAGGAGCGACACAACAAGTTCCTCCTTCCTGTTTCCTGCTCCGTGGTTTCTTCCCAATCCTTTGTCTTTCCATTCATATAATGTCTGGCTGTGATTGGTCCGTTAGCTGTCAGGAAGGCAGATAACTCCGCCCCTCGGAGACTCCACCATGTCTGGTTGGCTGGAGAAGGGCCTGGGACTCATCGGCCCGCCCCCTACCAAAAACCTCACACCACCGGCCCCACCCCCCACCCCGTTGTTCCTGCCTGTTCCGGCGTGTATCCTGCCTGAGGCCGACAGCAGCCGCACGTCTGAGTGTGCGTTGGCCACCGTGTGGCGCCGCACGCCTCCGACCTTCTCCAGGTAGGCTTCGCCCTCCTGCTCCACCAGAGGGGCCAGAGACGACGAGTCGGAGGAGCTGTGATGCTGAGAGATGGTGATCTCTGGCTGGTCGCCTAGCAACGACCCCGACAACCGCAGGTGACGGGACTCTGGATGAGGAGAGACAGGAAGTGAGCGAGCAGAGGAAACGACCACGAACTGAAAGATCAAACGTCTGATCAGGCAGAAAACAACACAAACTTTCCCACCTGATACCGATCAGATCCGATCAGATACCGATCAGATACCGATCAGATACCGATCACCCCTCACCTCCCAGCGGAAGGGATTTAAACATTACTGCAGAGCCACACCCCCTGACCTTTGACCTCTGAAAACGCCACCCAGCTGCTGATGTCATCAGGATCATAAACATGATCTCAAACAGGTTTAGAGTAGTATCTGTACTATCTGTACTATCTGTAGTATCTGTACTATCTGTACTATCAGTAGTATCTGTAGTATCTGTACTATCAGTAGTATCTGTAGTATCTGTACTATCAGTAGTATCTAGTATCTGTACTATCTGTAGTATCTGTAGTACTCACCTAACAGCAGGTGGTTGGTGTTGTGCAGCACATTGCTGACGTACGGACACACCACGACCTCCACCAGACGCTCCAGCTGGTAATACTCCAGACTGGGAGCACCAGACTCATGGATTCCCTGAGAGAGGGAGATGACGTCACATGTTTGATTCCTTGCGTTCACGTGTGTCTAATAAAACCTGAAGCTGTCGTGGATGTTGACTGATGTTCACAGCAGCCAGAGATCCACAGGAGCTGCCATCTTTATTTACTCTGTAAGTCAAAGTAAAGTCTGCTGTGTGTGTGTGTGTGTGTGTGTATTACCTGCAGCACCAGCAGCATCTGAGTCACAGGTGGGGGGATGGAGGCAGCAGTTCCCAGCGTTTCCTCCAGGTGGAGCTTCAACAGCACCAGGTCTCTGAAGGCCAGAAGAACCATCTGCCTGACCGTCAGCTCCTGACCCTACACACACACACGCACACACACACACACACACACACACACACACACACACACACACACACACACACACACACACACACACACACACACACACACACACACACACACACACACACACACACACACACACACACACACACACACACACAAGTTACAGAACATATAAAGAACACGTGCAGTTGTGTGTTTCCGTGTGTTTTACCTGGACTGGGTAGAAGATGGCCTGCAGGGTGGGGAGCGTCTCTGTGAAGAATCTGTCCCACGCGTTTCCCAGAGCGACGAGACGCTCGTCACCTACGACACACAAGACAAGAGGTTACCGTGGAAACACACAGAAACATAAGACTGAAACAAGTTCATGAACGTAACGTGTGTTGTTCTGCTCTGACTGAACATCACTGATGCTTTAAATAACAACTGTTGATTCACATGAATCAATCACAAGAATCACCGTCCTGTTTGTCTCCATCCATCAGAGTAGCTTTACTCAACCTACTGACCTTTGACATCATATCAGTTAATGTGTGGGTCATTTAACATTTGTACCAAATATCGCGTTCACAAGGTTCGTAAACATAACAACTGCAGCTGTGATTTTAAAACACTTCATAATATAAAGAATTCTCTGTTCGCCCTCATCACTCCAACAACAGCCAATCACAGACTTCTCGTTCAGACTCAGAAACCAGGTTCTCACCGGAGTGGAGGAGGATCTGATCCAGGACGTCAGACAGACCCCGAGTCAGCAGCTGGTTCTGAAACACACAAGCACACACACACACACACACACACACACACACAGACACACGTTAAACGTCTTCACAGTCTGTGAGCGCCGCATCACGCCGCATCACGCCGCATCACGCCGCATCACGCCTTCAGATCACACTCTGGATGTTATTATTACACACCCGTGTGTCTGGATGCTGCGTGAAACACAGAACCCGTGCGTGGAACGAGCCGATGATGAGCGATAAACACGGGACAGTTTTATAAAAGTGTGGAGTCAACCACATTTGGTCTGAAGTCACATGACCAGGCTGCTGTGCGACTCCTGGTCGATTGATCGCTTCAGACAAATCAGTCCGATATCGGCTCAGAGTTTGTGCAACTTTCAAATCAGTTTATCAATTCTTCTTGTCAATATTCGTTGTTTTTTTGTATTTATTGTTTGTCACATAATAAACAGATTATTACAATTATAAGATTATCTTATAGACAAATATTAGGAAACGTATCCTCACATATTGTTTATTCTTGATGTTGATGTTTGTCACTCAGAGCCGTTTCAGCCCCTACTGACATATTCACATTATGACATCACTGTGACCTTTGACCTATCAAATCTAATAACTCATCTTTGAGTCCAAGTGATAACTGGTCAAAATGTAAAGAAATTCAGTCAAGACAGAAATAAGATATGATGTTAAAGAGGCCAAAAACATGTGACCACTGTGACCTTGACCTTTGACCTCCAAATTATAATCGGTTCATCTGGTAGTTTAACCAAAGAAATTCCCTCAACGCGTTGTCGAGATATCGTGTGAATGGGACGGATGAAAACCCCCAAAACAATAAAACCCAATGTGTTTATGATTCACGTTATTTACGTCAGCACAGATACAGGAAGTTTCCTCGTTGAAAACCGTCCAGATGTTGGTTTGTGTTTGTGAAGCTGCTGACGACGTCGACTCTGAACAACAGGAAATAAAAGGTGAAAGTACCTGGAAGTATTCGGTGATGAAGGAGCCCATCTCTGTTTTCAGGAGCCACCTGTAAAGACACACAGCAGCTCAGGCTACATCCACACCACGAGCCCCCAGGGCTCAGACCCACTCTACACCCCCCACCACACTAACACCTGAAAACCAAGTGAGCGCGGAGCGGTCAGTAAACA
>NC_061487.1:28414289-28436789 GCF_022539355.2 Hippoglossus stenolepis
GACCAATAACACACACACACACACACACACACACACACACACACACACACACACACACACACACACACACACACACACACACACACACACACACACACACACACACACACACACACACACACACACACACACACACACACACACACACGATAATATCTGTACTTTGTGTTGAAGGATAATGGATTCAAGACATCTGATGTTTACTGAACTGAAGATTAACAGTCACTGATCCTCTTTATATACAGTCACTGATCCTCTTTATATACAGTCACTGATCCTCTTTATATACAGTCACTGATCGTCTTTATATACAGTCACTGATCCTCTTTATATACAGTCGCTGATCGTCTTTATATACAGTCGCTGATCATCTTTATATACAGTCACTTCAGTTGATCATCTTTATATACAGTCACTGATCCTCTTTATATACAGTCGCTGATGGTCTTTATATACAGTCGCTGATCATCTTTATATACAGTCACTGATCATCTTTATATACAGTCACTGATCCTCTTTATATACAGTCGCTGATGGTCTTTATATACAGTCACTGATCATCTTTATATACATTATCGCTGATGGTCTTTATATACAGTCACTGATCATCTTTATATACAGTCACTGATCATCTTTATATACAGTCGCTGATGGTCTTTATATACAGTCACTGTCATCTTTATATACAGTCACTGATCCTCTTTATATACAGTCGCTGATCATCTTTATATACAGTCACTGATCATCTTTATATACAGTCACTGATCATCTTTATATACAGTCACTGATGGTCTTTATATACAGTCACTGATCATCTTTATATACAGTCACTGATCCTCTTTATATACAGTCACTGATCATCTTTATATACAGTCACTGATCCTCTTTATATACAGTCACTGATGGTCTTTATATACAGTCACTGATCATCTTTATATACAGTCACTGATCCTCTTTATATACAGTCACTGATCCTCTTTATATACAGTCACTGATCATCTTTATATACAGTCACTGATGGTCTTTATATACAGTCACTGATGGTCTTTATATACAGTCTTATTTAAAGATATCGAGTGTATCAACAGTTTTGGCTACAGGCTCGTGTGGTTGATCTCCTGACCTGTTCCACACGCTGGTGTTGGAGATGTGTAGAGCTGATGAGCTGGCGTGGAAGCGGGCGAGGTCCGACAGAACCGGCGAACTCATGAACCGAGGCCTGGGACGCCGGAAAGATCCCATCATGCACTTTGTCTGCTGGGAAGAGAAGAAACACAGCAACTGATGTTAAAGTGAAGCCAATGTGGAAGGACCTGAAACCTGTAATCTGTGTAGTGACCAGCAGGGGGCAACTCCTCTGGTAGTTTCTATAGAAGTCTATAGAAAGTGACTTCTCACTTTATAACGTCAGGAAACATTCAGGAGTTTCTGTCTCAGTCTCTAGTTTCAAGTCTTCTTCAAACAGCTGATGTTCATTTAGTGAATTATGATCATTTAGAGTCAAACAGACCATAAAGCACGGGGGGGGGGGCTTCAACACAACCCAAAGGCGACATCACGGTGGGTTGAGAGAGTGAGTGAGAGAGTGAGAGAGTGACAGACAGGTGCCAGCAGCAGGCTTCACTTCCTGTTGACAGCCTGCTGCCTCAGCAGCGTTTAGAAAACACATCGTTTTCTTCAAACCTCAACTTCCTGTGCAGCGGCACTGACCCGAGAGCAGCCCGTTCATTTTAGCACAGAGGTCTCACTACGCCTCGCTTTCCAGAAACCACAGACAGAGACGAGCAGGCTCTGAACCGTTGCTCACTTTATCATCTCTGCATGTTTGTTCCTCTAAAGTCGACCACAGGTTTATTTCTGTCGGTGTGGGAAGGTTTCATAACGTTACATGTTCTGTTTTTGAGACCGACTGAGTGAAAATGAAAGAGCTGAATAAAACCTGAATAAATACACGTTTGAGTTTCACAGCTTTGTTCAGTGAAACCTGGTGAAGATCACAAATCGTCGTTGTTTTCAGAAACTTTCTGGAGGAATGTTCCACATGAGAAAACAGCACAGTGGACGTGTTGATGAGGTTTCTAACACGTGACGGACGTGAAACTGGAAGAACACAAAGATCTCAGGATGAAGAAGAGGAGCCGTACACGTAGAAGACGAAGACGTCAACTTGGAAACACGAGGAGGTTCCAGATCTTTTGGTGATGAGGGCCGACGCCGGTGTGGATGAGCTGTAAACAACAACACTGATCTTTCCACAGCAGAGTTTATACGTCATGTCCCGCCTCCTGCTGCTCTACAGGCTCCGCCCCTGCTGCTCTACAGGCTCCGCCCCTCGCCTGGATGTTCCCGTTTGAACGAGTCGGACCCGACAACCTGCTGCTGCTGCTTCACAAACATTCACTACACAACATGTCCAGACAACATTTCCCAGAGTTCATGTCTGAAAGCAGCTCATGACGAAAGGAAAATGACTCAACTCTAATTGTAGGTTGAACTTACAGGAAATGTTTCCTTTGACATAGAAGTGTGGTTCTGGTCTTTCAGGATGAAAGTGGCACAAATCGTTTTGTAGATTCTGGTCCATTGTGTCCCTGGAGGTTACACATATAACCAAAGTTCCCTGAGGGAGGGAAACGAGGGACAACTCATCTGGTATGCAGGTATGAGAAGCTCCGCCCTCCCTGTCGAGTACAAGATGCTCTTCAGCAACTTTTTGCTCACTGCCGCCAGATTTTAAAAGGTTTTGGGAAAATCAGCCGGATCCAAAGAACCTCAAACTCCCAGAGCTGCAGCTCGAAGGGAAACATTTTTACAGCTGGCAAACAGAGTGGGGGGAGACACACCTCCCCGCCGTACAGAGAGGGGGACACCCCCCCGTACAGAGAGGGGGACACCCCCCCGCCGACCAGCAGGTGAATGTTTCTGCTCAAAGAGAAAAGTTGATCAAACCTGAACATTTTCCTGTTTGACTCTTTTCAATCTTGAGCATTTTCACCTCGGTTCCTGTATTCAACTGATTCACTGTTTTCATGTTTGTATAAAGAGACATTTGATGTTTTTTCAGTGTTATCAAGGTTCTTGTAAATGTAAAAGTTCTGCAAAGTTAAAAAGCTCACACGGTCACTGACTGTCCTGATATACGGCCCAGGTGGCTGATGGGATTTCACAGCCCTCGCCGTGTCGTCTCCTCTGATCACAGCCAATCTCGTGTCAACACAAACATTCTATTGTTTGTCTGATTCCGGCCAAAAACACGAGGAGACGACGAGAAACTCAGAGGATAGAAAAGAAGGTTAAAAATGTCAATAAGTTTTAAATGTTTCTGTCTCTGCATCGCTGGAGTTCAACACTTTTAAAGCTTTAAATCAATAACGTTTAAAAGAGATGGTTTCTGATCACTGGTCCCAGTTCACAGCTCAACGTCCAGACGGCGTCCAGACCAAGCCAGGGACCACAGGTTGTGTGTGGGAATGAGACCATGTGTGCACAGTCCACCACATGTAGTGTTCTCACACACACACACACACACACACACACACACACACACACACACACACACACACACACACACACACACACACACACACACACACACACACACACACACACACACACACACACACACACACACACACACACACACACACACACACACACACACGGCGTTTAGGTGTCGCCGTGCGTGCAACCGTCACCGTGGCAACCCATCTGGTACACACCAAAAGCAGTCATCACAAAAAGGTCACCAGCCCACATCACCTCCTCCACCTTCACATCCTCCTCCAGCCAAACATCAGCCGGCGATGACGACTTCACACGTCTGATGTGTCAATAAGCAGCGCGTCAGCTCAAAGTCACATGACCGCGAGCTTCACAAGAAACAATCATCAAACGCTCCATGTGTCCAAACGCCATCCACACCAGCGACGAGAACAGGTTCCATGTGTTTTCACAGGACGAGACCAACCAATCACAGCAGGTCCCTCACGTTTTCTCAAAATCAAGTTCATTCAAGGATTTCAAACTTTATTTCTTCCTTATTGTTTGTAAATTGAAGGAGAGATAAAAACTCGCCCCCCCCCAGGTGCTGTGGGGTCACGATTGTCCGCTCAGGCCTGCTAGCATACGGCGTTTATTTAGCCTTAACATTCGTGTACGTCATGAAGAATATGTCGAACGGTCGGAGTTGGAGGAAAAAAGAGAAACATTGAGTCACATCTATAATGTATAATAATAATAATAATAATAATAATAATAATAATAATCCTGAACACGTGTGAAGGAGTTTAGAGGATCAGAGAGAAGCTGCGACTGGAGCATCGTTCAGGCACCATAAGCATTTCACCAGAATCCATTCAGCACCGGTATCAAACCAAACCCAGAAGGAAACTCTGCTGCTGTAAATCACCAGATTAAACTAATCTGATTCACCAGCTGAGACAGAAAAAACCTCAACTTCAAACTGAATTTAATCATCAGAACAATTTTAAATATGTGTTAGCATGAGGAGACTGTGATTCTTGTGTTTAAGTGTGTGTTGTGTGTGTTGTGTGTGTTGTGTGTGTTGTGTGTGTGTGTGTGTGTGTTGTGTGTGAGCATGTGGGATAATCCTGTAACAGGAGCCCCGTCATGAGGAAGTACTCACAGAGACTAATGCAATTACAGACAGAGCTGCTGAACTTTGTGTTTCTAATCTGGGATCAGGCAGAAAACACTCGTCACTCACGTCACTGACTTCAGGTTTAGAAAAGACATATACTCTATTATTATTATTGAAGTAGTCCAGTGGGATTCATCCTCTGGGGAACATGTTAAAGTGGAGGATCAACACTCCGTCAACTACAGAGACGTGTCCACACCACTGGGGGGCGCCGCCTGGGTTATTATTTCATAGAAATGCCGGCATGTAACATCTGCGACGACTCAGCGAGAAGTGAGCGAGCAAGATGTTGGAATGTTTAAAAATCGTAAAAAAAAAAAAAGTATGAACAACATTTAAAAGGACGTACGAACTCCCAGACGCATTAATTAAGTATTTCAATCGCTTCATGTGTAAATACCAACTTCAAATCGGACTTAGCAATAAAAAAGTCGGTCTTATCATCCACCGTGGTTTTTAGTTTTTTTAAATGAAAAAGTAAAGTAAAGAACAGTCGCTCTAAACTTTAAACAGGTTCATTCAAACTCTTTCACTGAAGATACAACTAATCTACACAGAGACAAACCACGCGTGAGAAGCTGAAACACTTTTAACATTCACAGGATATTTTACTAATTTAGAGGTTGTGACTGGAAGAGTTTCCACTTCCTGCTGCCAGATAAACACTGTTTGTTTGTTTGTTTGTTTGTACCTGAACGCATCATGACCTCGTGGCCTCGGTCCGTGAACTCACCTGAGTGAAGTGGCTTCACTTCTCACAGGATCAACACAGATCTTCCTCCTCCTCCTCCTCCTCCTCTTCTTCTTCTTCCTCCTCCTCCTCTTCCTCCTCCTCCTCCTCCTCTTCTTCTTCCTCCTCTTCCTCCTCCTCCTCCTCCTCACATTGCTTCAGTTTCCATCTGCTCAGTAAAACCTCTCTTCACTTTCCAGCAGCAGAATCTGATCTCACACTTTTCTCAGTTTCTCTGAACTCATCGCGCCGCTTCGCTCTTTATCTGCCGCTGAAAAGCTCAACGACGTAACCACCGACACTTCCGGGATACTCCTTCAAAGTAAAAGTCGAACCAGGACATTTTTGTCTTTTGCTTTATTGTGAAGGAGAATCGGGATCTTCTGGTTTGGCTTCAGGAGCGTGACACAGATCCTGATTCTCAGGCACTGATTGGTTGAGAGGAGTCGATGTCATGAATATTTATGATGTGAAAACTGAAAATGTCTCATGTGTTTGAGACGTTAAACTTTTAACTTTTATACTGATGTGAATCCACTGCAGGTTTTGGACGCTTTCAATTTCTCAGATAAAGATTTTACTTAAGAAAAACTTTTTATTTCTGTGTCCTATAAAGACGACGACACGTTTATCATCAAATAACAAATGAAAACCAAACTGATCAGAAACATGAACACATGTTTTCTATGTTTGGTATTTATTTGATTTATTTAACACAAGTTCTCTCCTGTGAGTTTAAAAGGAAACTTAAACTTTCTCATTCCACAACTGTGTTTTATTGATTTTCATGACTTCACCGGTTACTTGATAATCTATTGATTATCGACCAGCCGACTGATCTCAGGTCAGTCACGTGTTTCTCTGCAGCAGCTCCACGGCGGAGTCCTGGTTGTGCCTCCGGGCCTCATGCAGAGAGCTCCCCCACCTGGTGAACAGACACAACTACATCAGACTGCACATGAACACCTGAAGAAACGAAATCAAATATTATACGATTGAATATCATGTTATTTAATATTATATGATCTCATGTTATTGATATGATGTCATATAAATGTATGTTATTAAATATGATATAATTGAATATGAATAGGACTCAGCAGAGACTGGACCTTGTAGTGGAAAGTTGTGGAGTAATCCTTCATCCCTGGAACCTGCATCATGGACAACACTCCTCGTGGCCCCCGGGGACAACACCTGGTCCCCTGACCGCGGACAGAGGCCCCGTTAGCTAAGGAGGCGGCCATGACAGCTCCAGATTCACAGGTGAGCTCTGCAGAGGAGGACTGACGAACAGCAGAGACACGATCCTTCAGAAGCGTCTGTTCGTCAGCAGCTCGATCACAGAGCGAGAATCAGAAAGAATCTCTTTACGACTGTAAGGATTCTGGAAATATCCTCATATTTCTAATGACCTCCTGGGTTCAACAAATGTCACAGATGAATTACTTTTGTAGAAACTGATTGGCCCCTGGATTGTCTCTTCAGGGGCCCCTAATGACGCCGGAAGGAATAAAACTACGTCCGTCACGTGTTCGATGCCTGAGGCCCCTTGAAATGCTCCGGATCTGTGGAACTAAATCAAGCTAAAGGACGAGATGTACCTGCAGCAGCAGATCCACCGCAGCGTTAATGTCGACCTTCTCTGGAAAACACTGGAGACAAACAGGAGATGTTTGGTGAGAGGACGCATCGGACACCAGACAGTCTATAGAGGGAACGCAGCCCAGACACTCCCAGCTGCAGGACCCACAGGAAGCAACATGAGACAAACTGCAGCACAGAGGTCAGAGGTCAAACAGTTTAAACCATCTAAACTAACTTATATATTACCTTATTTAAATAAATACAATCTGAATGAACCTCAGTGTAAAGACGATGACAAGCTCAGACTCTGTCTTCAGACGTTTGTTATTCTCAAACTTTATTGGTACTTTTACTAAAATACACACCTGAATACAGGACTTGTACTTGTATTCAAGTATTTGTACACTGTTGTACTGGTATGTTTACTCGAGTAAGTGTTTTGAGTTATTTCTTCCAACACTGTTATATTATTACAGACATTGATTCAACCAGTTCAACTACTGCAGTAACAAATACTATACTATAAATAGTATAGAAATACTACAGTACAGATACTGTTTATTCACATTGAGTCACTGATATTCAGATGGCTTAGGTTTCTTTTGACTTTTACTTTGGAAAACTATTATCGGAGGTGTTTACTTTGAAAAGCGGAAGTGACTGTGTTTACACTGTTAGCGTCTTTGTGTTAGCTAACGAGCTAACAGCTGCGGATGTTTTACCGGTCACATGTTACTCGGTTCTTCAAAGGATCTAAGATCAACCGTTTACCGGAGCCCAGCGGTCCGTCCACCGTCTTCTCCCGGGGCTCCACCGTCTTCTCCCGGGGCTCCAGCGTCTTCTCCCGGGGCTCCACCGTCTTCTCCCGGGGCTCCACCGTCTTCTCCCGGGCTCCACCGTCTTCTCCCGGGCTCCACCGTCTTCTCCGGGGCTCCACCGTCTTCTCCCGGGGCTCCAGCGTCTTCTCCCGGGGCTCCAGCGTCTTCTCCCGGGCTCCAGCGTCTTCTCCCCGGGCTCCACCGTCTTCTCCCGGGGCTCCACCGTCTTCTCCCGGGGCTCCAGCGTCTTCTCCCGGGGCTCCAGCGTCTTCTCCCCGGGCTCCACCGTCTTCTCCCGGGCTCCACCGTCTTCTCCCCGGGCTCCACCGTCTTCTCCCCGGGCTCCACCGTCTTCTCCCGGGGCTCCAGCGTCTTCTCCCGGGGCTCCACCGTCTTCTCCCGGGCTCCACCGTCTTCTCCCCGGGCTCCAGCGTCTTCACCGCCGGGTCAAGACGTTTCTCCTCAAACCCACAAATGCCCCAGAAACAGAAAACCGTGAGTTCTGAAGCTGTTCCTGTTTCTCTGGCTCAGCTCGCACTAAGCCACTGTCTGTGTCAGCTGAGTTCACACCTGGAAACTCAGCTCGATCATCTGACTCCATCATTAAAGATTCAATTAGTTTGTAGCAGGTGGAAAATAAACTGATCTACACTCGACTGCAGAGGAAAACTGTAGTAACTGAAAAGTTGAGAGAATGACTCAGTGACATCATCTCTCCTGTTGTGAACCCAGGTGAAGGCTCAGCAGCCCGGAGCAGAGCCTGAGGCCTCCGGTCCGGTGGTTCGAGACCGACACGGCGCTTTAACCATCACGGTGCACGCCAAGCCCGGCTCCAAACACAGCGCCATCACAGGTACAAGATGATGCGTCACACCCGGAGCATCACGTTTCATTACACAATGAAAACTTTGCCAATCAGTGTTTTCTGCTCCAGCAGACGTCTCTGTAGAGGCGGTGGGAGTTTCCATCGCGGCACCCCCCACTGACGGAGAAGCCAACACTGAGCTGATTCGCTTCCTGGCTCAAGTTCTGGACCTGAAGAAAAGTCACATCTCTCTCCACAAGGTCCCTGAAACTCCTTCTTGAGTCTCAGCTCACTTTCCATCTGTCTCCTCCTCCTCCCGCTTGTTTGTTCTGCACCTCATCCTTCATCATCATCCACTTTCTTCTGCCAGCTCTTCTCCTCCTCCTTCACAGCCCCAGAGTGGACGAGAGTTTAAATATCTTAAAATGTCTTCATTTCCATTTTACAAATGAAAGTCTTTAATAGGTGAAGTGTAGAGCTTCTAGTGGTGAAGCTTATATTACAGCCACTTGAGTTCTGAAAAAGCTTTTTCCTTCTTTGCAGTTGACGTGTCAGCGTCTGTCAGAAAGCTTTAAAAGAATAAGTGTTACAGTCTACTCCTGTAATCAATGGTTTTACATCCTGAGGTGCTGGGAAGTTCACTAACTAAATCAATAATACATAAATCGTGGTGTCTCAATAATCACAACTCTGACCTTGGAAAAGAATTAGAAAACAATATGGATCATCCTGTAACAATGTAAATGTTACTTTACCAACAACCAACTGAATACACATGTATTTCTGGTGCATTGTAATAAAACTGATCATCAGACTGAATTAGTGTTTTCAGGTGTTAGTGGGATTCAAACTGATCTGGAGCCACAACACTCATGTGGACAGAGTTATAAAGATGAAGCCTCCGTCTTAGCTCTACTTCTGTCCTCTACCTCGTCTCCTTCAGGGCTCCAGGTCCAGGGACAAACTGGTCAGAGTGGACTCGTCCCTCAGTGTGGAGGAGGTGTTGAGGAGGCTCAGAGGAGACGCACGCACATGACCTGTAATAAAAAGGACAAGTGTGAGTACGATGTCCATGAACTCCTGTTGGTCCTGCAGGACACCAGGAGGCTCCAGTCTCAGCTCAAAACATGCTGTAAATACTCCGTTTACATGAGCCCACTGAAACTATGTACTTTGTCCTCACAGGGTTTCACAGCTGGACCAGTGTGACGGAGGGACGCCTGGGCATCACCATGGAAACAGGCCGATGCAGAAGGTGTTGCTGGGAAGAAAAGGACGTCAGTCTGTCCCCATGACGACTGGATGTGATGTGTGTGTGTGAACGTCTGAAGTGAATCATTGAAGTGTCACTTGATTAAATCAACTGTTGAGGAAGATTAAACAGATTCTGAGCTGAACGATTAAATATTAAACATGTCTTTTCGTCTCCTGCATCTTAATCCCAAACACATATTCCAGCAGTACTGATGTGTAAACACAGCTGTAAGCAGTGGGTGGCGCTGTGTTCCTGTGAGATCTGAAGGTAACAGTGGAAACATGAAACCACAGCACGACGGTTCATCATGTCACCAACATGCACACGTTTGTCCCGTGAGACAAAAACATGGACCGACTCAAACTCCTGATGCTAATGAAACTTTACTAAAGTGTTTTATTACAAACATTAATTCAACTAGTACAAATACGACAGTACTAATACAACTAATAATAATTTCTAAAACATAATAGTAATCATGTTTAAAAACTAACAACCAGAGTGTGAGCAGCACTGTGCCAAAGTTTTATTCTGTGAAAGGAAGAAAAACGTCTCTGAGTCGACCTGCCGCTAACATTTGCTTCTCTGAAAAATTAAGATCCAGACGTCCGACGACTAAAAACCACCAACATATAAAAAGTGCATCGTAAAAATGTGACTTCAAACTAGATAGTCTCTTCTGACTGAGGATGTGACGCCACCAGCAGGCGACCACGTTACCTTGATTCAAACTACAGATTTCTGCAGGTTTGAATATTTGAACAGATGTAACAGCTCTGATGATTTGAATGAGTTAAAGTTACAGACTGATCCTTTAAATTCCCTGATGAAGGAAGTGAACATCAGGACAGATGTTGAGTCAGAATCTGGGTTCACGGACTCAAGTGTTGGACCTGGACCATCAGGGCCACAGCCTACGCGGATGTGGGTCCCGGGGGCCCAGTGTGAACCACCAGACGCCACATGTCAGCGTCTGCACTCTGGAGAAGAAGGGATGAGCCTCGTGAACGAGTGACGCTGTGATGAGCTGCAGCATCAACCCCTGGACACGTGACGTCACAGCGTCCTCTGAGCTGATTCTGCAAACAAAGTGAAGTTTATTTTTACTGAGAATGTTATATAAGATTCATGGTGGAGTTGGTTCCTGCTGCGTCTCCTCTGCTGAGCCTGGATCAGCAGCTTTACGTCTGCAGCTCAGGCTCCTGTCAGGCTGAGGGATGTTTGAGACGCAGAGCTAAGCTTCTGCCGGCTGGACACACGTCTTCCCTCCTAAACTTAAATCCTCTCCTGCTGGGCAACGTCTCAGCGGACACTTTGTGAACAGTTTACTTCTCCTGCAGGTTCCAGCCTCTGGAATAAAACCAGTGATGAGATGTTCCCTCAGGGACACAGAGTCGATGGGGGCAGCTTCAGGGAACAGTGAGGGAACTGAGGCCTTTCTGAAAGACGCTGAGCTGGGATGTGACAAAGTACATTTTCATGTATCTCTACTTAAGTAAATGAATGTTCAGGTACTTTTACTCCACCACAGAACCGGACAGATGCAGATATATTATCTACATTGTCAATTATTCCTAAGATGTCGTTATCAAACATTTATGACAAAGGAATGTAATTAAAGTTTGATATTTTTACAGTTAAGCTTTAACTTTGTTATAAATAACTATACATATAATACAATAAATATATAGACTTTGAATTGAGAAAATAAACATATCCACATCGTTTATTCTGTAAAATAAAAGTTTTCATATCACAAATCTTCGATACCGATCCGACTGTGAAGAGCTCGGCCCAAAGTGATAAACCAGGCTGGACTCTACATATCAGCAAATACTTTCTACTTTATTTTTACAATGTCCGGCATTTCATGATCACATTTTGTTTTTATGTTTTAAACGTAATCAATATAAAAACATTACAGATTGGACCAGAGCAGGCCGGTAATAGTAGGTCATAAACCCCGCCTCCTCCATGTTAGCAGATTGGACATGATCCAACTAAACAAATCACTCTATAAATACAGCAGCACTGTCTGAGTGGTCCTTCCTGTGGAGAACATCTCATTATCAGAGTGTCAGTAGAGAAGACTCTTTATTACAGTGACTCACGTTATTGTTTGACATGAAGCTGACAGAAGAAGAAGAGTTGGATGAAGAAAGGCCCGAAGGCAGGGGATCAAACTCCCACACAACAAGAAGAGGAAGAAGAAGAAGAAGAAGAAGATGAAGAAGATGAAGAAGAAGAGGAAGAAGAAGAAGAGAGGCAGATTCTCTCAGAACCAGCAGCTTTTGTTAGAGCTGTCTTCAGGATGTTTTCGGGGACTGATTCCATCCAGAGACAATCACAGATCAAATCGTGGCGACGGGATTTAAACCTCTTGCCTCAGTCTTTATTTATAGTCGAGCTCCTCAAACAGTGAAACTCGCCCCTGGGAGCTGACGCTGCTTAATGCTCGTTACTCTCCTTTCTGTGTTTGACAACTACGCTCTCGCTCTAATGCTGCGCTGACAGCTGCAGGATCTCACTTCCATGTTTACGACCAGAATCCGCTCAGTTTGTGGACGTAAATAAAAACCTGGCATCATCACAGAGAATAATGATCAGTGAGCATCTGAAGAAAAGAGGCTCAGGAGCCGAGAAGCTCACAGAAAACATGAATCTTTCATGTCTATTATATATTTTAAATATATATATACTGCATAATATAGATATAACATCATGGTCTGAACCACTGACTGTAAATAAACATGGATGACAGGTCAGCTACCGACAGTGAAGCCAAAGTTTCTCCACCTCGTTCCCAAAATACAGGTTCCCCTTGTGGTTCTAGAGTCTGTAAGAGGAGAACAGGAGGTAGAAGCTTTAGGCTCCTCTCCTGTGGAACCAGCTCCCTCTCTGGGTTCTAGAGTCAGTAAGAGGAGAACAGGAGGTAGAACCTTCAGCTATCAGGCTCCTCTCCTGTGGAACCAGTTCCTCTCTGGGTTCTAGAGTCTGTAAGAGGAGAACAGGAGGTAGAACCTTCAGCTACCAGGCTCCTCCAGTCTGTAAGAGGAGAACAGGAGGTAGAACCTTTAGGACACAAGCAGAACAGGAGGTAGAACCTTAGGCTCCTCTCCTGTGGAACCAGCTCCCTCTCTGGGTTCTAGAGTCAGTAAGAGGAGAACAGGAGGTAGAACCTTCGGGCTCCTCTCCTGTGGAACCAGCTCCTCTCTGGGTTCTAGAGTCTGTAAGAGGAGAACAGGAGGTAGAACCTTCAGCTACCAGGCTCCTCCAGTCTGTAAGAGGAGAACAGGAGGTAGAACCTTCAGGATCCTCTCCTGTGGAACCAGCTCCCTCTCTGGGTTCTAGAGTCTGTAAGAGGAGAACAGGAGGTAGAACTTCAGGATCCTCTCCTGTGGAACCAGCTCCCTCTCTGGGTTCTAGAGTCAGTAAGAGGAGAACAGGAGGTAGAACCTTCAGGCTCCTCTCCTGTGGAAGCAGCTCCTCTCTGGGTTCTAGAGTCTGTAAGAGGAGAACAGGAGGTAGAACCTTCAGGATCCTCTCCTGTGGAACCAGTCCTCTCTGGGTTCTAGAGTCAGTAAGAGGAGAACAGGAGGTAGAACCTTCAGGATCCTCTCCTGTGGAACCAGCTCCTCTCTGGGTTCTGAGTCTGTAAGAGGAGAACAGGAGGTAGAACCTTCAGGATCCTCTCCTGTGGAACCAGCTCCCTCTCTGGGTTCTAGAGTCAGTAAGAGGAGAACAGGAGGTAGAACCTTTAGGCTCCTCTCCTGTGGAACCAGCTCCCTCTGGGTTCTAGAGTCAGTAAGAGGAGAACAGGAGGTAGAACCTTCAGGCTCCTCTCCTGTGGAACCAGCTCCCTCTCTGGGTTCTAGAGTCTGTAAGAGGAGACCAGGAGGTAAACCCTCAGGCTCCTCTCCTGTGGAACCAGCTCCTCTCTGGGTTCTAGAGTCTGTAAGAGGAGAACAGGAGGTAGAACCTTCAGATCCTCTCCTGTGGAACCAGCTCCTCTCTGCTAGTCTAGGAAACAGAACTGGTTCTAGAGTCTGTGAGAACAGTAGAACCTTCAGGATCCTCTCCTGTGGAACCAGCTCCTCTCTGGGTTCTAGAGTCAGTAAGAGGAGAACAGGAGGTAGAACCTTCAGGATCCTCTCCTGTGGAACCAGCTCCCTCTCTGGGTTCTAGAGTCAGTAAGAGGAGAACAGGAGGTAGAACCTTCAGGCTCCTCTCCTGTGGAACCAGTTCCTCTCTGGGTTCTAGAGTTAAGAGAGAACAGGAGGTAGAACCTCAGCTACCAGGCTCCTCCAGTCTGTAAGAGGAGAACAGGAGGTAGAACCTTTAGGCTCCTCTCCTGTGGAACCAGTCCCTCTCTGGGTTCTAGAGTCAGTAAGAGGAGAACAGGAGGTAGAACCTTCAGCTACCAGGCTCCTCTCCTGTGGAACCAGCTCCCTCTCTGGGTTCTAGAGTCAGTAAGAGGAGAACAGGAGGTAGAACCTTTAGGCTCCTCTCCTGTGGAACCAGCTCCCTCTCTGGGTTCTAGAGTCAGTAAGAGGAGAACAGGAGGTAGAACCTTTAGGCTCCTCTCCTGTGGAACCAGCTCCCTCTCTGGGTTCTAGAGTCAGTAAGAGGAGAACAGGAGGTAGAACCTTTCAGGCTCCTCTCCTGTGGAACCAGCTCCCTCTCTGGGTTCTAGAGTCTGTAAGAGGAGAACAGGAGGTAGAACCTTCAGGCTCCTCTCCTGTGGAACCAGCTCCTCTCTGGGTTCTAGAGTCAGTAAGAGGAGAACAGGAGGTAGAACCTTCAGGATCCTCTCCTGTGGAACCAGCTCCCTCTCTGGGTTCTAGAGTCAGTAAGAGGAGAACAGGAGGTAGAACCTTCAGGCTCCTCTCCTGTGGAAGCAGCTCCTCTCTGGGTTCTAGAGTCTGTAAGAGGAGAACAGGAGGTAGAACCTTTAGGCTCCTCTCCTGTGGAACCAGCTCCCTCTCTGGGTTCTAGAGTCAGTAAGAGGAGAACAGGAGGTAGAACCTTCAGGATCCTCTCCTGTGGAACCAGCTCCCTCTCTGGGTTCTAGAGTCTGTAAGAGGAGAACAGGAGGTAGAACCTTCAGGCTCCTCTCCTGTGGAACCAGCTCCCTCTCTGGGTTCTAGAGTCTGTAAGAGGAGAACAGAGGTAGAACCTTCAGGATCCTCTCCTGTGAACCAGCTCCCTCTCTGGGTTCTAGAGTCTGTAAGAGGAGAACAGGAGGTAGAACCTTCAGGATCCTCTCCTGTGGAACCAGCTCCCTCTCTGGGTTCTAGAGTCTGTAAGAGGAGAACAGGAGGTAGAACCTTTAGGCTCCTCTCCTGTGGAACCAGCTCCCTCTCTGGGTTCTAGAGTCAGTAAGAGGAGAACAGGAGGTAGAACCTTTAGGCTCCTCTCCTGTGGAACCAGCTCCCTCTCTGTTCCTGGTCCACTCCAAGTCTTTTTTTATTATATATATTTAATATGTAAAGAACCTTGAGATCATATATCTTGAGATTTAGTTCTTTACAAATAAAACTGAATTGAAATTAGATGTAGCTCGAGTCGTAGGCGTGACGTCAGCAGGGGGCTGAAGGGGGCGGGGCTCTCCGTCCAAACACCTCGCGCGGTGCGGGCAGCGCGTGACAAACAACCGGAACGGAACTAGAACCGGTGGCAGCTGTTTCTCCTCCGGTTCGTTTTGCCCGTGGCACCATGTGGGCGCGAGCTGTGCTGTGCGCGGCGCTGCTGTGCGCGCTCTGTCCGGCCGGAAGGACGGAAGCCGAGCGGGAGGTTCAGGACCACCGCTACAAGTCCAACAGACTGGTGAGGATTCATTCTCTTATATAGAATTCATTACTATATTAAGTCTAATGAACAATAGTAACAATGTGGTTACAGCCTGACAGATGTGACAGATGTTAAAAGGATCAGAAAGTTAATTATTATATTATAATTATAAGTAGTTTCACCTGTGGTCATTGGTTTTATTCTAGGGTTAGAATGACAGTTTGTCATTCAGTAGATTTTTATGAATTAAATCATGTTTACAATTTAAGTGGTATATTTTTGAATTTGAATCTTTGCCATAGAAATATTGAGAATAAATAAAAGTAATAACTCAGTTTCTATTTTAGTAAAAGAAACTGTCAAAATATTATTTTTCAAGTTAACTTTTACATTAAGTATTATTTATATGCTCATTTTAACATTGTTACTGGATTATTATTGTTTTATAAAATAATAATTCTGTATTTTCTACCTCAGTAAATATTGTTATACTTGAAGCTGGACTCTGTCGTACGAGTTTCTCTTTTTCAACTTTCATCTTTAAAGGAAAGAGTCTGTGACCCGAGTCTGGTGGACGACAATCTGTAGTTTTTATATAAGATTTTACATTTACAAAAAGTGTGTTGAAGTGTGTGTGTGTGTGTGTGTGTGTGTGTGTGTGTGTGTGTCTCGTCTGACGTGCACGTGTGTTTGATTCCAGCTGGGCGCTCTGCATGAGGTTCTGGAAAAGCTTCAGACCAAGAGGATCAATCCCTGGGAGAAGAAACATGGACAAGTTCCCTCAGTGAGTCACAGTCACTCATCACGTGGATTCATGTCGTTTTATCACGTGTTGAAAAACCATTTAGTACAACTATTAAAACCACAGACTGTATATACAGATTAAAACTAGACTGTATATAAATATTAAAACCACAGACTGTATATACAGATTAAAACTAGACTGTATATAAATATTAAAACCACACTGTATATAAAGATTAAACCAGACTGTATATACAGATTCAAACTAGACTGTATATAAATATTAAAACCACAGACTGTATATACAGATTCAAACCACAGACTGTATATACAGATTCAAACCACACTGTATATAAAGATTAAAACCACACTGTATATAAAGATTAAAACCACAGACTGTATATAAAGATTAAAACTACACTGTATATAAATATTAAAACCACAGACTGTATATACATATTAAAACCACAGACTGTATATACAGATTAAAACACAGACTGTATATAAATATTAAAACCACAGACTGTATATACAGATTAAAACCACAGACTGTATATACAGATTAAAACCAGACTGTATATACAGATTAAAACCACAGACTGTATATACAGATTAAAACCACAGACTGTATATAAAGATTAAAACCAGACTGTATATACAGATTAAAACTCTGTTGTGAAATGGTGGGTTTGTGTTGATTTCAAATCAGCTGATCGTTGGAGTCATTATATATTTAATGATTTGGATTGGTTACTTTTCAAACTATTTAAAAAGCAGAGCAGGGACGTCTGTGGTTATTTAAGGAGACAGGTTCAATGAAAACTCATTTTACAGATATGTATACAAATGTGTATTTCTGTTTAAATTCAAGTTCTATACATTTGGTTGTTTTTTTCTTCATATTTATAATTAAACTGTAAAATATGAAACCTCAGATCACTGATAAATTCCAATACAACTCCAGTTAACGAGGGAGTTTTCCCTCCAGTCACCAAAGTGCTGCTCACTGTGGAACTGTTGGTTTCTCCATGAAACATTCAAGTTCTTGACCTTCTATGTAAAGTGGACATGGTGATTTGGTGCTATATAAATGAAATAGAATTGAAATAGTTTGAATATATTCATCAGTGTTGTATAAATCATGTCTTTTCACGTGAAGCAGGCTTTTCTGTGTCGATGGCTCCTCGTGACGGGGCCCGGGGCGTGCACGGCCTCAGGAGCGTGTGCACGGCCTCAGAGCGTGTGCACGGCCCCAGGAGCGTGCACGGCCTCAGGAGCGTGTGCACGGCCTCAGGAGCGTGTGCACGTGTTGTGTGGATGATGTGTAAAGTGTGTGCTGTCGTTCACAGTGCGATCTGGGGGAACACTGCGCCATCAGAAAAGGATCTCGCATCGGAAAGATGTGCGACTGCCCCCGAGGAGCCTTCTGCAACTTCTTCCTGCTGAAGTGCTTATGAGCCAATCAGATCAACTGTTTATTTGGAAATGTCCATTAAGACAAATGTTTAAGATGTGAAGCAGCGTGTGAATAAATCTGTGAAGCATTAAAGGGTTTTACTGTTTACACTTTTTGAAACGAACATCTGGATATTTCTGATTTGGGTTTTAGTTCCGTGGTCACATCTGGATTCAGCTGTGATGATTCCAGCTGCTGAATGTCTTAACACAGCTGCTTCTGGAAAGTGTCGTCTCTGTGTGCACTGAACGGTTGGTTGCTTCAGTGCTGCTGTTGCGCCCCCTGCAGGACTTTCCATGTGTGAGCAGAGACTTTAAAAACTTCATCTGTTTTTTTACACAAACTGTTAAGTTCGTCAGAACTTTACTTGTTTTGTGATGTTGTCATTTCTAGTGATTTTATGTAAATTCGTTAATTTGATTAATATTTAAAAATCGACTTTACGAATAAACAAACGAAAAATATGAATCTATTAATAAAATAAGTATTTAACGTGAACATGCTCATTGTGAGAAACATTGGATCATTGAAGACTTGTAATTTAAATACTCCAGACAAAATATCTTTTAAGTCATCAACAAACCCAGTTGACATGATTAACCAGTTTGTCCATCCATTTATTTATCATTTACTAAAACACGTTCCCTTCGTGTTCAGCGTCTTACTCCACATGTATGAAAAGAGAAGATGATTTCACACCATGTCCATAAATCACCAGTCGTGAACAGTGTTTTTGTCCCAGAAGGTTTTATTAGAAGATACTTTACAGACGTCTAGACTCCTCGAGGCTGCTTGAAGTTCATGCCGACGGTCGGCTGGGTGACCTGCAGGTTGGACAGACCGCCGAAGTCCTGAGAACAGAAGAGAACCAGGTGTTAGGCCCCCGGTGCTAGAGGCCCCGGTGCTAGAGGCCCCCGGTGCCAGAGGCCCCCGGTGCTAGAGGCCCCCGGTGCCGAGAGGCCCCGGTGCTAGAGGCCCCGGTGTAAGAGGCCGGTGTAGAGGCCCCGGTGCCGAGAGGCCTGATGCCGAGAGGCCCCGGTGCCAAGAGGCCCCGGTGTAAGAGAGCATCAGGGTCTGAAAGGAACTGATCATCCTTCAAACACGGGAAAGGCTCTCTGGTTCATCTTCCTGTACTATCAATGACCATGGCCACAGGAGGCCATGTCACTTTCGATACAGGGGGAGGGAAATACATCAGCTGCATCTTAGACAGCGACAGAACTCGGTGCTGTCGACACCTTCTCACAAAGGTTTAGTGTGTACGATTTGGTGGAAGGATCTATTGGCAGAAACAGAATAAAAACTAAACCTATTGATTGTGTTTAATCTAAAATGTACAAGTTATTTTCTTTACCCCAGAATGAGCTCATTAGATTTAAATACCATGTTTACAGTGACCAGCGTGTGATGGTCTGTGGTCGTTCACACTCTGCAGGAGCATTAACACCTTCAGGTCCCACTGTGCTCACGTCCCTCAGGACTGGAGCTTGTTACGAGTCGTGTGGATGCTCGGCAGCTTCTGATCGCAGCTCGACTTCTTTACCGGAGTCGGTTTTTTACCAGTTTTCATGACAAGGTCACGAAGAGCTGCTCACTGCGTCAGATTGTAATCTGATTACTCAACACATTTTCACACCATGTGTAAACGCAGCAAGAAACACTCACCAGCAGCTTCAGCATCTCCTTGGTGTCGGGATCAACTTCAATCAGCTCTTGGTCCAGAGCAGACACCTGCACACACACACAAACACACAGGTTAGTGTTACTACATTCTTCTCTTAAAGCGTCACTTGTGATTTGAGCTGAGCAACAGCGCCCCCTGCAGCCATACAGTGATTGGTTCTGTTGGGCTCATTTCAACCTGATGTGTAAAAACCTTTCAGATCAACATTGGTCAACTTCGTCCTTCAGAGGTGACGAGACGGGCGTCGTGCTTTTCAGGACATGTGACTGATGAATCAGATTGTGATTGGCTGACACTCAGTTTTGGATTTTAAGAAGTTTGACCTCTGACCGAAAATCTTTGGTCAAATTAAACATGAACGTCAGTGACGTCTGTAGTGTGGACTGACATTTCTTCTCATCTCACATCTTTATGCATCTAATGTTTACAACTAAATTTCTAATTTCCTTTTTCAAATGACATCTTTATACATTTAGCTTTTATTTATACATCTTTTATGTTGGTGGCCTCTTATAAACACTATTTTACAATAGGTCAGTTAAAATGTAGACATCTTTAATTTGTGCCTGACTCTTATAAACTACCTTTGTTAAATGAACCTGCCGCTATAAAAAGACTCTGTAAACTAAATCTGTGTATTTTACCGTCAACCTTCAGTTCACAGTTGAATCAGAACAAGAGTAAAGTGTTTTCCTCATTAAAAACATTGTATTTTAACCATAACACCTCAAACCGGCAGCTGGTGCACGTTTCTTTTTGTCTGCGAGCGTCAGGGTTCAAAAGGAACTGATCATCCTTCAAACACGGGAAATGCTCTCAGTTTGATATTCCTGTACTATCAATGACCTGGCCACGGGGACGCCATGGTCACTTTCGATACAGGAGGGACGTGAAAACCAGTCGAACATGCAGTATGAAACAATCCATTAATATAATATCTTCCTCCAACAGAGAGGCTGAATTCAAAGTGTGTTCAGGCTGAAACTTGGATTCAGGACCCCCAGGAACACTCGGCTGTGATGTCATGTGACGCCTTTTAATTTGATCAATTCCGATACCAATATAAAAACTGTACAAATGTCTCGACCGGTTGGGGGAGCAGAGAAAATGGGGAAGAGTGGAGGTGGGTGGCAAAGAGGGAGAGAGATGGGGGAGGGAAGGGGGGGTCAGGAACAGCACACACTCTGTAACACTGATTGTTGTAATGATCACAAGTCACATGTTAGAACTGCTTTCCTGTGAAATAGGTTTTGAGCAGTGATTTAAAGATCTGTCGTGAGTTCCGAGCCTCGGGGCGCTGGCAGAGAAAGTCACCTGGAGTAGCCGGCCCCGACCTGGGGGCCGGCGGCCGGCTCATAAGACCGCTGGGTTTATTAGAGTTCCTTCTAACATCCACATTCAAACAGTGACGTTAGTGTAGGTTTGATATAAATTCAACATTTAGCTTAAAATTAATGATGCATTTCTTTGAAAACATTATCCAGAGACGGATGTCTGATCTCTAACTGTTCATCAGCATTGGAAACAATTACTGATGTTTTCCACTTCAGATAAATAGGATCTCAGCAACGACTCCAAAACCAAACTTTCTGGAGCTCATCATGAAAATATTAACCAACTCTAGTGACACTTAAACTGATTTAATCACTCATAACGCTGTTATTGTTTATATTAGAGAAAATACAGTGATGAGCTAAATGCAGAACCTTTTCAAAGTGCTACCAGACTTTGATCTGTTTCCATCGTTCACTCTGCTGCTCAGACGTTTATCATTTGAGCTCATATCTAAACGGTCACGATGCTCAGACGGATCCTGGCAGGTTTCTACGCTCAAACCATCCAGGAACCAATGAGCTCAACCCAGGTTCAACTTTGTCAAGGGTTCCAGCACATGGGAGTTTCAGTTCTCAACCCCAGACGACAGGAGGGGGACACAGGACAGGAGAGAGAGACAGACAGACAGAGAGAGAGACAGGACAGAGAGAGAGAGAGAGACAGACAGAGAGAGACAGGTGCGAGAGAGAGAGAGAGACGAGAGAGAGAGAGAGAGAGAGAGAGAGGCGAGAGAGAGAGAGAGAGAGACAGGACAGAGAGAGAGAGAGAGAGAGAGAGAGAGAGGGCAGAGAGAGACAGGACAGAGAGAGAGACAGGTGCGAGAGAGAGAGAGAGAGAGAGAGAGAGCGAGAGAGAGAGAGAGAGAGAGAGAGAGAGAGAGAGTTACATGCTCAATGTGCTGAGCCTCAAACAACAGAAACAACACAAGTATTTACATCATTATAACATTTTAATTATGTTAATATAACAAATGTTCAGGCTGCGTTCAGCCTCTCGTCTCCACTTTACTAAACCTGTGTGTTTCTGCAGTTGTGTTGTCGTGTGTCGCTGTGTGTTGTCGTGTCGCTGTGTGTTGTCGTGTGTCGCTGTGTGTCGCTGTGTGTTGTCGTGTTGCTGTGTGTTGTGTCTTCACTGACCTCTGGCACGTAGTTGTCCCTCCTCTCTCTCTCCTCCTCCTGCAGTTTGATGGAGATTCCTCTGACTGGACCTCTCTGGATCCTCTTCATCAGATGTGTCACATACCTGCACCATCATCACCACAAGTTAATAAAATAACATAACATGAGACTTTCTGGTCCCAGTAACTCAGGTAAACTAATCAGAGGGCTCCGGGTGAAGTCTCTAATCCAGCCAATCAGAGCCCAGGACGAGGTGAGGCGTCCCCTTAATGTAAAACTGATCACAGATCTCTTCACTGCAGAGATTTCACACACACACGATATGAAACCTACAGTCAGACATGGTGACACAGAAGCAGTGTTGTAGATATGAATCCAACTTGTTACTGAAATGTGTGAGAGCATCAGGGTCTGAGAGGAAGTGATAATCCATCAAACACGGGAAAGGCTCTCAGCTTCTTCTTCCTGTACTATCAATGACCTGGCCACAGGACGCCATGGTCACTTTCGATACAGGG
>NC_061487.1:28446789-28494289 GCF_022539355.2 Hippoglossus stenolepis
GATCATAAAAGAAAAGACTTCACATTCACAATGGAACATGTTTGTGTCGCCATCACCACAGTTCATATCAGTTATTGATCAAAGTGTCGTTTTTATTCCTTTTAAAACTTTTCAAAGTTACATTTTAAATTCAAAAATCAACAGTTCAATAATTTAAATTCATTATCAAAGTTTTAAATATACAAACATTAAATCCCCTGAACATCTTCCATTAAACCAGGAGGATTTCTTCGTTTATTATAATTATATTCATTGATTAATTATAAAAACTTTTTGGGTTTAATGTGAAGGACAAGTTCACTTTTTTTGTCACATTGGGTGATATGAACTAATAGAGTTTATTATAGATATTATATAATATATATCATATGTGTTTACTGGCTCCATGTGTGGAATCACACAAAGAACCAGAACGATCACAACATTCACAAACTTTCATTAAACGTGTGCATGAGACTGGTTTTAACGAGACTTAAATATGTGAACTTGCCCTTTGAACTTATAATAAGTGAATAATGTAGAACTAAAAGTTTCCTGCAGCTGAGGTGATGAACTACAGTGAACAGCTGTTTATCAGTCACTCAACAACGTGACGGATCATGAGTCACCTGACGTCTGTTCTACCAAGTGAGTTCAACATGTCCAGGAGGTCTGTCGGTTATCCAGCTGAACCTCACCTAACAATCACAGGCTAAGTGGTCACATGACGCTAGTTATCAACTCGCTAAGTCCACTCAGGTTTTCTTTCTCTCGATATGAGGGGGGGGGGGTTCCTGCACCAATCACAGACATGCACAGTTTGACTGACAGCAGAGCCTCAGATTTCACACCGAGGATCAAACTGTTGTATCATAAAAATCAGAGGAGAACAAACATCCAGAATAAAAGAGCCAGATCCAGCTGCTAAATGAAGGAAGAACAGCTGGTAAAACATCTGGACTGTGTGAAGACGTTATTAATGTGCTAAATGTAGATTGAGCTTCTCTGCATCAGCCACAGTGAACAGGAAACAAGTGGAGCAGATGCAGTCTGTGGTACTGGGAGCACTTTACGGGTCAGGCTGGTTCTGTTGGGCTCCAGCAGCTGACAGAGGTTCATCCTCTGAGGAGAGTCTAGATCTTTCAGAAGCTCATCAGAGGAGCTCAAAGGATCTTGTGGGTCTCTGAAGACCCTGGTCCTCCTCAGAGACTCGAACCATCCACACCAGCTCCACGGATCCTCTAAGAACATGATGTCATGGTTCAAAGGAAGGGAGTGGTCAGTGGGCGGAGCTTTAGACTGTTTGATCTCTTATCTCCAACTTCACCTGGAGCAGGTCAGCTGTTCAGCGTAAGTTACCATGGTGATTTACCTGATAACAAGGGAACGAGCTTCGTAGGACTGAAAACTCTGAATTAAACCTGAAGTTAACCTGATGACCACAAATCCTGCTTCGTAGTTCAGGCCTCAGGTCAATCTGAGTCGTGTCTCCTCTCTGTTAGCTCAGTGTTTGGTCTCCACCACCTCAGGAGGGAAACATCAGACTCAGCAGCTCTAAAGGCTGTTAACAGATGTTTCTCTGAGAACAGCTGTGAAGCTGAGGGGAGGTCTTCCTGTTTTCATTTCCTATGCCAGTATAAAAATATCCAATAAAGCTGCTTCACATATATATTTCATTATTTTTTACATTTTATCCCTTTAACTGCACTTTATGAATGAGTTTAAATTCTTCATGCTCACGATGAGTGAGCACACGGTGTCAGAGGTGTGTCTGTGTGTCCTCAGGACGGGGGTAGGACTGTAATCCCGTCCATGTCCAGCTCCACTGTGTGAACACTGAAGTCTCCCAGACCCTGAAACAAACCAGTTATCATGAGCATGAGAGTGAAGCTCAAAGTTCAGAGTTTTACTGCGGACACCAAAACACAAACAGGAAATCAAAGTTTCCACAGAAATGATGGCGTCTTTCCCAGTTCAATGAAATGAAATCGTGTAGTATGGACTGGTTGGATTGTGTGGATAGAGAGCCGGTGATGTGGGGGTTAGTTCTCCCATGAGCAGATCGGAGTTTATCTGCTCTGCTGTTGAGTTTCTTTTCTTGTATGAATATTTGTAAATCTGACATATTATAAAAACTGATGTAATAAATCAAAGTAGTGAAATCTTCTTCTTACCGGTGTGTTGTTGAGGACCTGCAGCACCGCCTGCCGCTGCTCAGGCTCCTGGGTCAGCAAGTAGAGGAATCCACCGCCCCCGGCACCGGCCAGACTCTGACCCAGGACCAGCGGCCTCAGAGCCTCCATCATGATCCTCACAGAGGCCGGTTCACAACCAGGAGCCATCAGCTTCTTCTGCTGCCACGAGCGGGTCAGACACCGACCCAGTCTGGACAGAGAGCCTGCAGGGGGGGGGTGTTCAGTGTGTTCAGTGTGTGTTCAGTGTGTGTTCAGTGTGTGTTCAGTGTGTGTTCAGTGTGTGTTCAGTGTGTGTTCAGTGTATGAACAGTGTGTGTTCAGTGTGTGTTCAGTGTGTGTTCAGTGTGTGTGTGTGAACAGTGTGTGTTCAGTCTCACCCTCTGAACAGGCTCTGGCACATTCCTCTGAATTGGCCACGAGCTCCCGGGCGTTCTGGACCATTGAGGGAAGACGACTGTACCAGCTACGAACCACATCCTACAGACAGATCCACATCATCATCACCATCACCATCATCACCATCACCATCATCATCATCACACCATCATCATCATCACCATCATCACCATCATCATCATCATCACCATCATCACCATCATCATCACCATCATCACCATCATCATCATCATCATCACCATCATCATCACCATCATCACCATCATCATCATCACCATCATCATCATCACCATCACCATCATCACCATCATCATCATCATCACCATCATCATCACCATCATCATCATCACCATCATCATCATCACCATCATCATCACCATCATCATCACCATCATCATCATCACCATCATCATCATCATCATCATCATCATCATCATCATCATCATCATCATCATCACCATCATCACCATCATCATCATCATCACCATCATCACCATCATCATCACCATCATCACCATCATCATCACCATCATCACCATCACCATCATCATCATCACCATCACCATCATCACCATCATCATCATCATCACCATCATCATCACCATCATCATCACCATCATCACCATCATCATCACCATCACATCATCATCACCATCATCACCATCATCATCACATCATCCCATCATCACCATCACCATCATCACCATCATCATCACCATCACCATCATATCACCATCATCATCATCATCATCATGATGTCAGTCTAGCTCCATCCTCACATTACAGTATCTGTCACTATATATTAAGTATAGTGTATATTCTATCTGTACAGGAGAATAGAGCCTGTCTGGTTCCACAGATCCTCCTTCTCTCTCTGAGCAGAACCCAGGTCAGGTTATAGATAGAGGACCAACAGGACATTGTAGTGTCTTCACTCAGGGACAAGAGAAGAAGGTTGTTGACACAGACTGAACAGACCAACACAAACCTGCAGCAGGTTTCGAGCCAGGCGGGTTTTTCCCGTATACACCAGCAGGAGGCGCTGCTCCAGAGCAACCAAGAAGTCATCTGGAGGACTCAGACGTTCCACCTCCACCTGCAGGGGCAGAGATGTTCTGGAACGACCCACCTTTACTCCACCCACCAGACCTCCCACCTGATCCTGCCAACCTCCTCCTGCAGAGGAGGAGGGAGAAGAAGAAGAACAACAAAAGAGAGGAAGAAGGATTAAAAACAAAGGAGGAGGAAGAAGAGGAAGAAGAAGAAGAGCAAGAAGGAGTAAGAGGAGAAGGAGAAGAAGAGCGTACAGTAAATAGACTGCAGCTGCTGAACGAGTGCAGAGTTTCTGTGTCAGAGCTTCAGACCTGTGGTGAGAATCTGCTCCAGGTACAGGATGGCGTGGATGAGGCAGTCTGTGTCGTAGGTTCGACCGGTGCATCGGTAGACAGCAGCCAACAGCGCCCCCGCCAGGATACTGCTGGTACCTGCAGGACAACAACACGTCACACCTCTGTTGAGAAGATCTGCGCTGAACACTGAAAATACTTCAGCCAGACGTGAAACATGAATATCAACATTATTTAATGAGGTGATGATTTATAGGACATTAGACTCAGATTAAATTCACAAAAAGTTTAAAAAAACGTTAAACTGGCGCAAAAGTATAAAGACTTTAGACTTTATAAATAAAATGTCATTTGTCTTTACACATATTCAATATTTTTGCCCTGGTGGATGTGTGTGGTTCCTCATTTTATTCAAACGTTCTCTCACCCAGTCCAGATCCGGTGGGCAGCGCCGACCAGCTGTGGAGCTCCACCCCTCCCCCCCACCTCTGCATCAGCTGATCCCCCAGAGAATGCTGGGAGGTGAGAGACACCAGGCTGCTGCACACACACACCGCCTTCAGTAGGGCTCCTGTGACACACACACACACACACACACACACACACACACACACACACACACACACACACACACACACACACACACACACACACACACACACACACACACACACACACACACACACACTCACACACACACACACACACACACACACACACACACACACACAGACACAGAGTTTAGACCACTGGTTCTCAACATAGGGGTCTGTTATGACTCATGGCAGATTCAGTTATGAAACCATGTGAAATGTCTCATGTGTCTTAATCTTTAACAATGTTTTATTTTTGTTCCTTAGTGTTCAGCAGTGACATGTCTCTCACTCACAAGACAAAGGTTTGAACCTGCAGCTGGTAGCAGAGTTTGAGTTGGATTGATAAACCTGAGTTTGCCTCTTACCGGGAGCGTGGGGCTGACAGTAGTCCCTCAAGTCATCCAGGCTGTCGCACACTGTTTCCGTGGAAACCTCACTTTCCCTCCCCCCGGTGTGGCTGACCAGCAGGAGGCGGGGCTCTGCGATGCGACGGGCTCTGGCACCGATGGGGCGTTTCCCATCGACCCTCACCGCAGCGTTGGTCACAGAGCCGCCGTGCTCGAAGGCGATGGGAGGAGTGTCACTCCACCCGCCTGAAACACAAAAAGTTCACAGCAGATTCATAACCCCACTTTCCTCCCAACACAGAGGAGAGGTCAGAGGTCAAAGTAAAATCAGTTCCTCTGGACTCACCTGCCAAGTCCAGTCTGGCCGGACACTCCACTTCATGCCACTCATCAAGGGGCGGGACTTCACCCTGACCAATAGAGATGAACCTCTGCGATGACATCACAGCCTGTCGTAGCAGCACCTGACCCGCGCCCTCGTAGTGCCGCGCCGCACGAACCAGCAGGTCCGGCCTGAAGGGGGCAGTCACAGGTTAGAATCAACCAATGACACATAAACAGTAAATCAAATCAAGAGTGACACTCACCTACTCAGCCAATCAACTCTCTGTTTAGCCAGGGCGTGGACTCCGACCCTCAGGTTACCCTCCTCCAACAGGAAGTAGGCGGGGCTCCAGGCCTCATTAGCAGCAGGTCCACTCCTCAGACCTCCCCTCCCCCCCGCCATACACACCAACACATCAGCGATACAGGAGAGACAGCGAGCAGCCACGCCCAGCTCTGCCCCAGGCTCCACCCCCTGCTCCCTGCAACCTCCTGCGACTGAAGAAAGAGGAAAAACAAGAGGAAGTTCCTCCCACCTGATGTCAACTCTCCCATCCACCCCCCCGACCCCCGTGACTCACTATTGTCCAGGGTCTCCAGGAGCGCCCCCTGCTGGCCTCCCAGCACCGCTGCCTTGAAGCAAGGCAGCAGGCAGACGTCTGTCTGACTCATCAGGGCGTCAAACACTCTCCGCCTCCCGGCCAGGAACAGTAACTCCTCCCTCCAATGCAGCTCCGCCTCCTGGCGGGTGAGTGACAGCACTTCCTTTAACGACAGCCTCCATGCCTCCCTCCACCAGCGCAGGCTGCCGTCTCCCCCCAGCAGCCAGCCAACACCTCCCTCCAGACCCACAGCTCCCCCTCTGGGGTGGAGCACCGGGAAGAGACGAGCCTCCAGGAGGGAGCGCTGCCCTCCTCTGACCCATAACTCCTCCGGCCTGAGGAGAGAGGAGGAGAGGAGAGGAGAGGAGAGGAGAGGAGGAGAGGAGGGGAGGAGGAGAGGAGAGGGGAGAGGAGAGGGGAGGAGAGGAGAGGAGAGGAGAGGAGAGGGGAGAGAGGGGAGGAGAGGAGAGGAGAGGAGAGGGAGAGGAGAGAGGAGAGGAGAGGAGAGGAGAGAGGAGAGGAGAGAGGAGAGAGGGAGAGGAGAGGAGAGGAGAGGAGAGAGAGGAGAGGAGGAGAGGAGGAGAGGAGAGGGAGAGGAGAGGAGAGGAGGAGAGGAGAGGGAGAGGAGAGGAGAGGAGAGAAGAGAGGAGGAGGGAGAGGAGAGGAGAGGAGAGGAGAGGAGAGGAGGAGAGAGGAGAGGAGGAGAGAGGAGAGGAGGAGAGGGAGAGGAGGAGCAATAAGAGGACAACCTGAAAACATCTCGCCTCCAGTCAGTGTCCCCAGCGACGTGGAGACGTAATAAAAACAAACTTTACAGTAAAGATAAAGAGAAAGTAATGAGACTCATTTTCAAGAATCTTACTGTGTTCCTGTCCTGTTGAAGAAGTCGCTCCATCTCTGGTTGAGGAAGGAGGCGTCGCTGTCATCAGAGGAGACCTGAGGAGGAGGAGGAGGAGACTGATTTACATCTGGTTACAAAGTGAAAGAAAAAGATAGAAGGGACATTTGAGTTTCATATTAGATGTTTTTTACCTCCAGGTCGTCCTGCGCTCCCATCACTGTGTAGACGTTCAGCTTTAACTCCCCCAGCTCGATGCGATGTCCCTGGATGATGATGTCATTGGTCATTTTCAGCTGCCTGACGCAGCGTGACGTCGACAGCTCGAGACCCGACAGTAAACAACCTGAGGGGACGTCCAGAGGACCCTGGTGCAGAGGTCAGAGGTCACAACACTGAAACATGAACTGTTAATCTGTAGAAACAGATTCTTCTTGTAATAAACAGAATCGGTGGCGAGGGACAAGACTTTGGGTCCGGAAGCTTCTGGTTTCTGTTTCTAGTTTGACTAATCACGTTTGAGCAGGGCCGCCGCAGGTAAACAGTCATAAGCTCTCTGTTGGTTAACGTCTTTGCATTTATATGCAGTTAGTTGTTAATGGAGATGAACACTGAACAGACGACAGAGGTTTGGGCCCAGATTAAAACTCTTTCCACCAGAGGCCCCAAAATATCGTCCGCTGTCCCAAGAAGCTAATTCATCGTCAGGCGATGTTGATGTTGAGCGCCTCACCTGTAGGTGGCAGTGCTGCACCACTGCTCCGGTCGCCACAGCAACGTCTGCCTCCAGAACGCTGTTGATCACCCGACCTCCGTCACTGAGCCCTCTCTCTCTCTGAGGGGAAACAGGAAGTCGTGCAGCGTTAGTGAAACTCAGTGAGGACGCTTGTATGAGGACACAGAGGAACAGGGTGAGTCACCTGGATGTGAGACAGCGTGTTCCTGTCCGTCCAATCACAGGTCAGTCGCTCCACGTGCTGCTTTCCAGACAGAGTCAGGTAGTCGTAGCGACCGCCGGGGACGTAGACTGTGAGGGCGAGAGCGAAACACGTCGTACAGGTGGTTAAGCTAGGTCCCCCTGTTCCTAGTCTTCAAGCTAAGCTAAGCTAAGCTAGCAGTTCCACCTGTTCCTAGTCTTCAAGCTAAGCTAAACTAAGCTAGCAGTTCCACCTGTTCCTAGTCTTCAAACTAAGCTAAGCTAAGCTAGCAGTTCCCCCTGTTCCTAGTCTTCAAGCTAAGCTAAGCTAAGCTAGCAGTTCCACCTGTTCCTAGTCTTCAAGCTAAGCTAGGTTCTAGCAGTCTAGCTAGCTGGAGTTCCCCTGTTCCTAGTCTTCAGCTGCTGAGCTAGCAGTTCCACCTGTTCCTAGTCTTCAAGCTAAGCTAAGCTAGCAGTTCCACCTGTTCCTAGTCTTCAAGCTAAGCTAAGCTAAGATAGCAGTTCCACCTGTTCCTAGTCTTCAAGCTAAGCTAAGCTAAGATAGCAGTTCCACCTGTTCCTAGTCTTCAAGCTAAGCTAAGCTAGAGAGACAGACTGACAGAGAGACAGGTTCACAGAGAGACAGAGAGACAGAGACAGACAGGTTCACCCACCCAGTCTGAGCGGAGTCCCTCTTAGGATCCTCCACAGCTCCGTCCTGCCACCCCTCACCATCGCCCCCTGTGGTCCAACAACAGAACTGCAGCCGGCTCTCTCCTCACTCACAAACTGATCCTGAGTCAGATCTGAGCAGAGACACTTCAGGACGTCCAGGAAGAGAGAGATCTGAGGAACGAGACAGACGGATGAAACAAGAGCTTCCACGTCACACTTCTGACGTGAGATACGTGAGTTTAACTGTTCGTCCAACACGAACTGAGAAAGTGAAAGAGGAACAGAGAGTTAGTGAACAGGGCTGATTGGACTGACCCACAGGTGGGGGGGTCTTAAAGAGACAGGAGCTACAACCAAGAGTTTGAGACAGAGGCTGAAAAGAGGAGCTGCAGCGCTGGACAGTCTGAGGAGAGTGATTCTGAACATTAGCGCATGAAAACATTTCAGTCATAACACTGATTAAAATGACCAACCTGACCATAAACAGAGTGTTTCTACTTCAGTACACCTATTGTACCTGCAGGGGCGGAGCTCCAGAGTCCAGGCCCAGGTACGTGCAGCCATCTAGGGGAGGAGTGACGTGAGTCTGCAACAACTTCTCTGACACAGACCTGCTGAAGAAGACCGGACCTGACACCTGCAGACCAGCAGACAGACCAGCAGACAGACCTCATCAGTCTGGATTCATTACTGGTTAGAATAACCTTCAAACATCAGCCTGAATCCAACCTTTAGAAGCTTTTACACATTTTAAATAAGATTTGAACCTTTCCCTTCTCCACGTAGTGTTAATGAGCCGTGGACTCACTCGCTCCCTCTGACAGACACAGAGCAGGGATTTAGTTTCAGGTGCTGAATGAAAAATTGCACTTGAAGCACAAAACAGCAACTTTTCCCGATTGTGTTTTTTGAAGGAAATGACCCTTTAAGAGAGTGAATATCAAAACCTCAGCTTTCAGTAACTTAAAAAAATTACTCTATTAGTCAAACTATTAGTCAGATTTTCTTAGTCAGCACAGGAGAGGACGCACCAGTGGGACTTTCCCATCAGGCATCAGAGCTTGTTCAATCTGCTCCTTTGTTCCCTTGTAGATGATGTCTCTGACTTGACCCTGGGAGACGAAACAAACGCTCCTTCAGTCACACTCTGGATACAGTTTGTTGATGCTAAAAATCTTTAAATTATGATTAAATGTTTTAACAATGTTAAAGAATATTTAACTTTCACACAAAATCATCGAGTAATTTAACAGACATTAGTTTAAATAAAGTGAGCACCTGTTGGTCGGACAGGTAGACTCCGTGATTGGCTGCATAGGAGATGTCCCCTGGTAACGCCAAAACCCGAACACCAGAGAAGCCCTGCCAGGAAAGAGCTAACACACACACGCACACGCACACACACACACACACAGTATTACTTTGACTGTCACTCGTGGGCTGATTAAGGCGGAGGCCAGTTTGGAGACGATGATTGAACAAACACATCAGACATCCTGGAAGAACTGGAATTACTTGTAGTTGTTGTTTCTGCCAAACAGTGAAGTTACAGGATGAAGGTTCACAGCCTCTCCCTCTGCTCCCGAGTGTTATGTCACTTTGACTTTTCATTTTATCCTATTAAAAATTTGCCTGAAAATTTGTACGAATTACCACATCAATTCTTGAATTATGGTCAAAGAGTAACTTTGACCTCGAACCACCAAAAGTCCAGGTGAATGTTTGAGCCAAATTTGAAAACTTCTCTCAGGTTTTCCTGAGATATGGAAACTTGTAAATGAATTTCTAACACAACAATTCAAGTCAATATAGTTTGTTCAGCCCTGAAACGCAGATAAACAATTAGCGTCAAAGGCTTTAGAAGAGCCTCGATTCACGCAAGAAAAAAACAGAAACAGGAAACAATAACAGAAAAAGGAAAGAAGTGTTTTTAACAGCCTCTGTATAAATAAGTTGGTTTCTAGAAGCCAAACTAATGAAGAGTAAGAAGTTAGTCAGCGGTGATTCCCTGTACTTCTCTGTACACTAACCAAAGTCAGGAGGGATTGAGAGAATCATGTCAGTGCTGCAGACCCAAACACCAGGAGGGGAACCAGGACAGATCTGAGACAAAAACACAAAATCAACAGTCTGTGTAAACTACAGTGGCCCCAACAAACAACCGTGTGGAACACCACATGTAACACAATTATCTCCATTTCAAGATTTGAAGCTGTCAGGTAGTATATTTTCACTATTCAGTGTCGTTGGTGGTTGATTTTTATCATCGTAATGTAAAATGTGAAGTTCTGTGTGAAATAAACGATGAAGACTGAGGCAGACCTTGGTACTGAGACACTCCAGCAGCAGGTCCAGACAGCAGACCGGAGCCTGGACCTTCTGATCCGGTTCCTCTCGAGGTAACCAGCAGAACGCTCTGCTGCAGGAGCTCCAGGGGAAATCTCTACCCTGCAGGATATAAACACGTTAGCACCGAAAAATACAAATCAAACTAGAGAAACACAAATACTGCCACTGGACTGGACTCACTGTGTGGAGGATGAGGATGTGAGCATCATCCAGGACGTCAGCTGTCACCACCTGAGGAAATAAAACTTCTTTATTCAAGATGAAACAGTTCATTATAGGGATTACTGCAGCCAATCCTGTCAGGAGCTGATACAGGTTTTCCTAAGGGCTTTGTGCTGTTGCATGTCGACGTCACAAATGGTCCACGTGCTGATAAAGATGTGGACTACCTGGCCCTTAAAGAACTCCTCCACTGTGAGAACTCAGAGGACCCAGAAGTCGCTCTCACTGTTTTACCAGAAGGCTTCGACGGAGAAATCCTGTAAGAGGCCGTCATCCATTCATATGTTCATATGCACTGATTGGATTTTTAATATATTCTATTAATGCACCGAAAACTTGACAAATGTCCAGGCAGCAAACAGATATTTTCAAATTTTAATTTGAAGTTAAAACACAACAGGTTTTTTATATTAACGCTATAAACTTTACAGGTTCTAACTGTTGAGGTGTTTTTGACCATCCTCACACATTACAGTATATGTCACTATATATTATGTATAGTGTATATTCTATCTGTACAGGAGAATAGAGCCTGTCTGGTTCCACAGATCCTCCTTCTCTCTCTGAGCAGAACCAAGGTCAGGTTATAGATAAAGGACCAACAGGACATTGTAGTGTCTTCACTCAGGGACGTTCAGATCTAACTCAGAGGCTCCAGACAGAGACACCGACTCTTTGTGTGTTTCACCAGACGTGAGGACACAATGTGATTCATGAACACACACTTTACACTGAACTGTCCAATAGGATGCAAGCACCTCCATGTAACAGAGAGAGGGACCTTCATGGGTGACGCAGGGTGAGGGAGATATACTGGGAGGCTGTGGGAGACATCTTCAGACTTGGTGGAGACAGTTGCTCATGTTGCTCTGTTAGTGTTTGTATGTTGTTTCACTTCCTGGTTTCCTTGATGCATCAAGTCTACATTCAAACCTTCAGCTGCTGCCTGAGTTCTCCTTTCACCAGCTGCCAGGAAACTTCCAGAACAAATTTGCGTCACGAGAAGGATCTCAACACAGCAAACATACGGTAAGTTGCAAATCTAAAGTTATTCTTTTAATTTGCCGTACAGTGTCAGACCTTGACGAGATCATAAAGACAACTTCCATAACACTAACTAGTTCAAACCAAACTGATCAGAAACACTTGAACATCAGTCAGATAAGAACGACCTGAAATGACAGAAACATCTTTAACAAACATTTATTTAATGTCTACTTAGATTTTTGTTTTTGTGTTGTATCCCATCTGCTAACATGGAGGAGGCGGAGTTAATGACCTTTACTGCAGCCAGCCTCCAGGGGGCGATAGAGATGCTTTGGCTTCACAGTTAGGAGCTTTTATGTCGTCTTTCTTTATTTACAGTCATTGCACAAGTGTAACATCATAAAGGTCCCAGACTCACAGTGTGTCCGGCTCTGTTGCTCAGATGTTCAGCAGCGACCAGCAGAGCGTTCAGGGTGGCCCCCCCGCTGCCCAGCGGCTCCTGGCGGTCCTGCACGGTCAAAACCAACGCACCCTCATAGAGAGAGCCACACTGCTGCCGCAACTCCAGCTCTGTGACACACACACACACACAATTATAGGAGGTGTGAAGTGGTTTCATATATTTCTACAACTACGTCACTGATACTGATGAGGAGGAGGAGGAGGAGGAGGAGCACCTCTCTGGAAGGAGTACACAGTGTCTTTGTGCTGGCAGGTCAGGACCACCACCGTCCACCTCAACCTGCTGCTCCACATCTCGTCTGTCTTCTCTCAGCTCGGCAGTGTTCCACTGAAAAGTGTCCCCACCTCAGAGACTGTTTCCTCCGTCCCCTCAGGTCATGACTGAGCACTGTCACATGGTTACAGTTAGAAACACAACACAGACACACACACGCAGAGAGACACACAGACACAGAGACTCACACACACAGAGACTCACTCACACACACACACACAGAGACTCACACACACATGCACGTCTCTATATAGTTATGAGGACGCTCATTGACATAATACATTCCCTAGCCCCAACCAAACAACCTGAATAACCCAACCCTAACTATAACCATAACCCAACCCTAACTATAACCATAACCCAACCCTAACTGTAACCTAACCATAACCTAACCCTAACTATTACTTAACTATAACCCAACCCTAACTATAACCATAACCCAACCTTAACTATAACCCAACCCTAACTGTAACCTAACCATAACCTAACCTAACTATTACTTAACTATAACCCAACCCTAACTATTATTAACTATAACCCAACCCTAACTGTAACCCAACCTTAACTATAACCTAACCCTAACTGTAACTATAAACTAACTCTGATCTTTGTGAGGACCAGACTAAATGTCCTCATAACTATAGATACACACATACAAAGAGATACACGCACGCGCAGCACCGACCTGTGTTGACTCGCTGTCCGTCGGTAACTGACCGTTAGAATCAAACACACCGGATGTAAACACGGACCACACCGGCTGCCGTAGGCTGTAGAAACGGTAGCGTTTGATTGTAATGCCGGGACCTCCGGGTGGGGCGGTGACAGAGTTCCTCTGACGGCTCTCGGAAGTTCAAGTGTTTGGTTTTAATTCGTTGTTTGATCAAACAGGTTAAGACGTCACGGCAGGAAACAGTTCGGCTCCTGGGAGGAAGTGAAGTGTCCTCCATCTTTATTTAGTCTTTGTTCCAGAAAGCCTGGTGAATGATTTACTCTTTAAATCAACACTTCTCCCTATGAAGATATAAATGCTGCTCCGGGAACAGACACACTGTGCACGTGAATATATTCCTGCTTAAAGGACGTGATCAACACAACAGACACCAGCAACTTAAAAACATAAAAAGTGTTTAATGACCTATTTAAAGGGAATTCAGCAGAAAAGTATATACAGATGTACAGTGAAGTGCCTGCGAGCCTGAGCAGCAGACAGCTTCATCGTCTCAGGCGTCATCCTCCTCATCGTCAGCTGGCAGCGGCCTGGACCTGCACAACACAACACTGTCACTTCACAGGAGCTTTTCTTTACACAACATGGTTACAGGAGATTTCTGCTAAATTCATAACGATCGACCTTTTCAGTTACATCTTTTTTAAAGAGACACATTCTGTTCATGTTGATCGTTTGAATTAGTGTTGTTACTGTGAAATGTTTTCATGCTCTAACGTTCAGAATCACGTTCCTCAGACCGTCCATCGCTGCAGCTCCTCTTTTCAGCCTCTGTCTGAGACACTTGGTTTTAGCTCCTGTCTCTTTAAGACCCCCTCCTGATAAAGCCCAGCCTGCTGATTGGTCAGCTGGTTCACTTTGTTGTGATTGGTCAGAGGAAATGTCAGCCTCACTTTACCTGGTTCAAGTTACCATGTTCAAACTCAACATTCTACAGTTTCCAGGTTGAACGACATGTTTCCTCTGAACGTGTCGACGAGCTTCGAGGTACCTCGTCTCATTTGGGGGGGGGTGTCAGAGGTGTCGTCCAATCAGCAGCGACGTGTAAATAAACTGTCGTTTCAAAAAGACTGACACTAAAGATTTTAAAGTTCTCTACAGATGCAGCAGCTGCCACATTGAGCAGATTTCATAAAACACATTTAATCTCATGTACCTGAGGTTTCGTCCACAAGAACCATGACGACCTTCTCAGCTGCTGTAGTGCAACGCTTGTGTAACACAACAGTGTTCAATAGACAAACAGTTGTGTTTAAATAATCGTTTGTCAGGAGGAGAGTCAGACTGCGTGAATAACGCCAATGTGTTGGACGTGACTCAGCTTTCATACAGTCCAATTCACCCGTTTCCTACAAACACGTTAAGTGTAAACTAAATGCTACGCTGTCATTAATGACATGCCTGAGACATGACAGCAAACTAGACCAGCACAGGTTTAATGAGCTGAAATCTAATATAACACAGAACATCCTCCAGAAGAAACTGTGCAGAGTAAACGGCTCAACGTGCACAAATGTAGAAAAGATCTTCACTGGTTTCACAGAAGAAAACATGAGACAAAGCACTGGAGATACAAACCACGTGAACTGGTCCAGACTCCGCTGCCGCGGTTTGTGAAGAGGAGCCCAAACCGGTCTTTTAGTACTGAGGTGTTACTGTGCATCGCGTTTCTGAATCAAGTTTCCACTTGGAGGATAAAACTAATTTATAGACTTTTCTAAATAACGTTGAGCATTTCTGTTGTTGGTCATTTTTCCTAAATGATAGAAAGTCTCAGGTTCTCCTGTTGGTTGTTCAGAAGCAGCCGAGCCTCAGTCTACTCATCAAGTTTATTCATCTCTCAGGTACAAGTCAACCAACGGTTCCAGGACCAGACCTCTGAGCTGCAGTTAATCAACAACTTCAGTTTTAACAACGCGACCTGATAAGAAACATACTTCCTGTTGGCCTTGGACATCCCGCTGCCTCCGGCCTCCTCGTCGTCCTCAGTCTCCTGGGGTCTCTGGTTCTCCTTCTCAGGCTTCCTGGGGGGCCCACCGAAGAAGTCCCCGATGCCCTTCTGCCAGGTCGGAGTGGGGCGAGGACACACCAGGTTCCCACCGGCATATTTGCCCTTAGCTTTGAATGAAAGAACATCATCAGCTCAGCTGCGTGGTTTGGTGGAGGGGGACAGACGGTGAGTGGACACACTGACCTGGTGTGGACGACTGGCTGCTGCAGGACGACGAGTTGGTGGAACTGGAGCCCAGAGACTTCCTCGGAGCTGAAGCTGCAACAGCTGAAAAGCAGAGGAACCGAACCAGCAAACATTATGAATAATAGATCTTATGAGGCCTGACGGCAGCAGGCGGAGAGCAGATATGACGTCACCAACAGGAAACAGAATCAATATCACTGTAGGAACATTTGTTGAGATGTTAAATTTCACTTTTTATTGAATGGAGGGTTGAACAGTGGGTCTGTGTTCAGCCGAAGGCTCCACAGGACCATGTAGACGAGTTCAAACGCGTTCATCGCTTCCGGTCTCACATTTACTTTCAACGAGAAGCGAGATCATTTTTAATTATGTCATTTTTCAACGAGGTTTCGTGCAACGTCCGCATGACGCCGCACTGTGGCGCTAAAAACTGGCGCCAGTGCAGAAAAGAGTTTATTCTCCAGATGAAGTTCAGTGAAATGAATTTATCACGAGATGAAACCACAAAGACCCGGTTTGACCGAGCAGGGACTCTGCGCGTGTTCTGAACCGGGACCGGCTCCGGTTGGCGGGAGACTGATGATCGAGTTTCAGTTTCCTGTTCTCACAATAATATTCATTTCAAACCAGGTTCGTTCAGTTAACACGGTAAAAAGACGCGTTCGGACGTTTCCCATCAGCTCGTCAGTCACATTAATGTCAGACACGAGTAACTGTACCTTTCCTGTAGGAGCCGGGGACACTGTCCGCTTTAGTCCGCACCATGTTCCGTCCGCGCGGAGACCGAGACCGAGGAAGAAGAGGTTTCACCAACTAAACAGAGCTCAGTGACCAGAGGAAGATCACAGGAAGATCACAGGACGATCACAGGAAGATCAGACTGAAGACACAGAACTGATCAGACAACAGAACTAACAGGAAGTGAGAGGAGCAGAGTCCCGCGCTGGTTTAAAAAGCTCAGCAGGGGGCGGGAGACTTCTTCTTCCGGTGCCTCACTTCTGGTAGACGAGGAGCAGCGATGGCAAAACACTGCCACGCCCTGGTAGTCTGGAAGAACCACAGCATGAATCACTAATATTATTATGGATGATGGATGGATGATAGATGATGAATGATGAATGATGGATGGATGATAGATGATGAATGATGAATGATGGATGATGAATGGATGATAGATGATAGATGGATGATGGATGATGAATGATGGATGATGGATAGATGATGGATCCAGTGAAACACAAAACAGTCAAATAACATCAGAATAGTAAAGTGAAGAATAAATTAATCTGCAGTGAAAAGAAAGTCGAGTCAGCAGAACGACAAAGACACAGTCAGCTTGTGCTAATGGAGATATTAACGATAGTACAAGTACAAGATGATTGAAAGTTCGAGCTGAGAAGTAAAATAAGGAAACAAAAGTAACCAAGTACTGAAACCAAATACAGATTTAAAGATAATTAATTTAAGACATATTTAAACCAAATGTAAACATACAGGTAAGCATAGTTGAAATGATCAATATAATGTGATCAGTGTTTATTGATCAATAAGAACAATCAAAGATCAATAGAAAAAAGAGTCAGTTTCATGTTTTATTTTCATCTTTTTTATTCTTGAGATACAAACATGAACCGACGACGATGTGAACACGTGTTCGTCTTCAGGTGAAAACCACTGAACATGTTATCAGCTCTATTGTCTGTGGAATTATATTTTTATGTTTTCATCACAATAGCAAATCATTAATTTACAGATTCATATATTGATGTTTCTCAGTTCAGTTCAAGGATTCTGTCCCAAACTACAAAACATCTCATCTGTGAGGCTGCGTCGTCCTCAGCAGCAGGAGGCGCTGCTGCTGTTCCAGTCATGTGACGGCTCAGAGTCAGTGATGAAGAAAGAAAGACTCCATGTCTTTGTCCTCAGACCCCTGCTGGGGGGGGCAGTGTGGGACGAGGGGACAGATCCCAGCGTCAGTAGTTGGTCTTCAGTCGGCGGTTCTCCTCTCTCAGCTTCTCGATCTCCTCCACCAGAGACTCGTTCACAGAATATTTCTCGATCAGACCGTGGATTTCGTTCTGAAACCAACATGACGTCAGAGGTGAAGTGTTCAGACTGAAGATGATTTCATGGTTGAGTCAGTTGAGTTGTCACCTTGAATGTATTTATGTATTTTAGTTTTGTATGATATAGAATTGTGTTTATTAAAAGGGATAGTTCACGAAAAATGAGAATTCACTCATCTACTCACCACTATGACGATAGTCATCTATGACATTTCAGATTCTACAATTACACCAGACTGAAGATATTAGATTAGATTCTTACTGGAGAAGGATCCCAATTCAAATGTATAGAATCAGTTGTTGTACCGTAGTGGGAAAAAGCTGCAGGAGTGAGTAGATGAGGCTAAAACCAAGCGAGGAGAGATGAAACGTTAGTGATGGTTCGTACCAGCTGGATGTAAAACTGTCGGACCATCTCCACCTGAAGGTTGACGACGTCTCTGTGACAGTTGTCCCTGAAGACAAGGAGACAAAACTTTAGGATCCTCAGCTTCAGACGTTTCTCTGCTGAGTTTCTCTTTCCTCCGTCATATTTATTCATCGACAGAGGAAGAAACTCCACAGAGCCTGAGGCTACATCTCTGTCCACATGAGTCACAATGTAAATCTGTAAACTATCTGTCCCCCAAATCTAGATTTCATTTCACAGGATAAGCTACTTAAAGGATCAAAGTATTAAAGCATGTGTGGCTCTCCTCCGCTAACACTCCCAGTACATCAGAATCCGTAAGTGAAGTAGAGTAGTTGGGCGGAGCTTTCATACTGCTTGATCTCTTATCTGAGGAAGAGCAGTTCAGCAGAAGTTACCGTGGTGATTTACATTGGCTGTTGCCGGTTTCTGTCAGAGCCGATTATCCTCGAGATCCTGGAGGCTCCGACTCAGTCGGAAGCATTAGGATTATTCTGTAAACCCCTCACACTTCAGGATTATTTGGGAGGATAGCCGGCACCGACTGACCTCCAGTCAGGAACGCCCTGGCGATTGTCAGAAGGACCAAACATGTCTAAAATCGGTCCAATTATCCTTTTAGTGTACAGCAGCTTTAAAACGCAGCCTTGGAGTTAAAGTTAAATGGGACCAACAGCGTTTACAAACTTCTCAGGTTTAGTGGCACTAAAACTTCAGGGTAGTGTGGACGTCAGACAGATCTGTAGCAGAGGTGATGAGTTTTCAAATGAAAACCTAGTCGTGTGGACGTGGGGGGGACAGACCTGAAGTCCTCCAGGGTTTCATGGATCATGTTCTGGATGAAGTGGATCTGGAGGGAGGAGAGAGGAGCAGCTCCTCCCTGTCCCACCACCTCAGCGATGTTCTGGGAGAGCGAGGCGGACGCAGCTGCAGACAGAGCAGGACCTGAGGATTCACAACAACCACGAATAATCAGATCATCTTCAACACTTCATCATTCAAACTCTTTTACTGTAGTTTTTATTTTCGTGTACATGTCCGGTGACTCCTCAGGTTCCTCTGTTCTCCAGAGCACTGGTCTTAACCCTCTGAGAACAGACGCCCCCTGCTGGGGGCCTCTGTCTCATCGCGGGATATTGTTTTCATGATCCTGTTTTTTTTAACATGAAATCAGCCTTCATCATTCATCAATATGAAAAATGTTATTATTTATTTATTTCACATTAAAATTTGGTCTATTTTCTTCATTCAAGTTCAATATGTTTTGTTGTATTTGTGTTTTCTTTTGATTTATAATAATTATAAATAATATATATAATAATAATTTAGACTTAATATAAGTAATAATTATAAAATTATAAAATATCAAACATTAATTATATTTCTTTATCATCAGGGTTTGATAACGTCGTTTGTTAGCTCGCTAGTGGAGCCAGGCAGCAGGTGGTCGTTGTGTTTACTAATTAATCAAACCCCGCCCCTGTCGCTATCCTGCCCTACCTGCGGCTGTAGTGGGCGGAGCTACGTGGACAGGTGAGTCGTAGCTCAGCTGAGCCTGAAAACCATTGGCTCTCCTGAGGCTGGGCTCTGGTGTGAAGAAGGGCGGGGCCGGCTGGCCGGGATTGGTCTGCTGGGATGCTGGAGGCGGGCTCTGGACCTCCCCCTCCAGACTGGAGCTGCTGGCCTCGTCAGACTGTCGATAAAAAAAAGAGTTTTAGTATCGAGAATGAAACTGTTGTTGAATTCGAGCTTTGGGTCAATGACACTAGAATAATTATATAATAATTACTCATTGATTATAGATTATATTGTAAACACCCGGGAGTCTGCGAGTCCAAGGCTGTGACTCCCCACAGATCAAGCCCCCCCCCCTTTATCCAGAAAATACAAAGTAGAACAGAGAAAACTTATCAACAAAGTCATGTGATTGATGAAGAGAGGTCGGCACCTTCCTGGAGTCACATGGTTCAGCCGCTGCAGCAGTGATTGGCTCTTCTTCTTTGATTGGTGGGGGGGTCTGGAAGACAGACAGTGGGCTGTAGCACCGACCCGCAGTGGCCACCAGGGGGGTTTTACGATGAGAGCTGGCACCTGAATGAGAATCTGAAACATTCCCACAACCACAGAGAGAAAACATAGATTCAATGATTTTTAATTTCATCAGTTTTTCAGCAAAGTATCAGTGTTTATGTTTGCTGATATAAAAACTTTAAATTTACAGAATAAACAAATTGTATTGTTTGTTATTTATAATAAAATGTATGGTTAAATGCAAAATATCAAAACTAAATTACATTTCTTTGATATCAGGGTTTGATACAACATACAAGGAATCATTGACAGTAAAAATAAAATGTATATATCGGCTGATATATTGGACAATTTTCATTACTCAACATCTGTATCAGCCCCAAAAATTCATAACGCTCAGGCTCTTTGTTTCCGATGATTCACGACTCTTTCACAACTGGTTTGGTTCCGACCTTCAGACCAATATTTAGTCCGAAATGCTAACATGCTATCTCACTCATTTTCACAGTAGCGCTCCAAATACTAAGTGCCGACACACCACAGACTACAGGAGACCCGGAGAGGATAACGAAATAATGAAAGAGCAAAGACCAGTGTGAACAGTGGTGAGCCGGATCAGAGCCCACTGGGAGTCACCTCCGGACTGTGGCCCCCCCACACCGGTACTCAACGTCCTCAGAGCTGCAGCAGCCCGTCACTAAGAGGTAACGCACATCCTTGTCTGTCTTCACGGGCAGACACATACTCACTGTGGCTGCTGATTGTTGTCATGTATGTATTTTGTCTCAGTCTGGGTTAAATTCATGTTAAGGTGTTGAACAGAACATGGGTACATTTAAAACCAGTAGAGACCAGTAGAGAGAAGGAAGTCTGACCTTCTCTGACGGGGGAGAAGATGTCCAGACTGGCCCGACCCACGACCTGCTGACCCTCCCCTTCTCTGGACAACATCTCCAGACTGGTTACTATGGAAACACAGCATCCCAGTTAGTCCAGAGGCAGCAGTGCCACTCAAAACTACAGCTGTCAGACAGTCGTACCGTGTGTTCTTCCAAACGGCGTCTCTCCAGTCGTCCCCTGAGTCCTCAGGTCTGAGACAGATACATTTTAGTCCAGATACAACGTCAACAAATACCAACAGTGAAAACACGAGCAAACTGAAAAATGAACATTAACTTTCCTAACCCTCAGAAATGTGTAAATTCCATCTGATGATTATTACGAGGGTAATGGTGGTGTTGTGATGTTGATGTGGTCAGAATATTAGGAACACCTCCGAATATGACACAGTCCAATACGACACCATCGCTCAACGCTGATGTTTGAAATAAAACACTTCTGTGTCACTGTCTGTCTTCACATGGACACTGACCATCTCGTACAGGAGAGAAGACGTCCAGACTGTTTCGTCCAACGCTGCTCATCTTCTCCAAAGCTGGAAGCGGCTCTGTCCCCTGTTGACCCTCAGCTTCCCGGAACATCACGTCTGCGTCAGCGACCCCTGCTGGACACAACAAAGAGCTTACTTCTCATTTGTGGGTCAAGGTTTTCATTTCCCCGCATCACCTGACCCACAAGAATATGCCTTAACCTGCTGCCGGTACCCGACCCAAGCTGCTATACATCTTTTTGAGAAGTCGGATATTTGTCATCAAATAATAAATACCTGATAAAATATGGTATCAACCATCACCGTGACTTTACCTATTGGTTTGTGTCACTTTTAAAACACACGCATCATGACCGATTACTGTACATTAAAATTGACTATGATGTAATGTCATGCAAGGTTAATAAAACCAATGAGACGCACTGACCTGTACTTGTCAACTGTCTGTGGGGGGTGGGGCCTGGGTAAGGGGCGGGGTCTGGCTGACTGCTGGACACTCTGGTTGAGGATCTTTTCGTACTGGAGATCTTGGTGGCGCCCAGTTTACTGGACTGAGAGGGGCCGGGAGAGAGAGAGACAGACAGAGAGACAGACAGACAGACAGACAGACAGACAGACAGAGACAGACAGACAGACAGAGAGACAGAGAGAGAGAGAGACAGAGACAGAGAGAGAGAGAGAGAGGACAGACAGACAGACAGAGAGAGAAGAGACAGAGACAGAGAGAGAGCAGTTAAACAATGAGACAGAGTGAAAACGAGTGGTTTTAGTTTTGAAATGTTCAAAGAAAATATGTCCACACTGACACTTGTTCAACTCCGCCCACACTTACACACCTGAGAACACAAGTCACACGACCATGCACACACTGGTCATGTGATGTAAACAGGAAGTAGATTGTCTCTGCAGTTGGTTGCTTAGTAACAGAAACTCCTCTGAAGGAGGAACAGTGAAGAGTCAGAGCAGGGACGACGAGGTGGAACTGTTACTGAGCGACGCTTTGTGTTCACCGCTGGTAGTCGAGTCATGTGACTGATGAGAACCAATCAGGAAGAGAACGTGTCATCGTTTACTAAAGTCTCAGTTTTAGAGGCTGGAAAACTCCAGAGTAGTGTGGAGGCCATGTGTAACCATAGCGACAGTGATGAGTTTTAACACTGGAACAGATCGGTGTGGCTGTAGCCTTCATCAAAATTCAATCAACTATAACTGTGTTAATCAATTGGTCTTTTCAGCAAATGTTCCAGGTTCTAAAAGTTTGTTCTCTTATTAATACAGCGAACCAAATATCAGTCGATTTATTGATTCTGTGTTTGAGATTCACTGGTACACAGGAAACTGTGACACAGGATTCACACAGATACACAGACAAACGTTAACAAGGAAGAAAGTACTGTTAGTTGTTTTCATTAAGTTCATTAAGGTTTTAAAGCACAAGCTGCAGCAGCCACAGCATTTACACATCTGCTGTTATTCAAGTGATTTTCAACAGAATCCTTCTGGTGTTGAAGTGTTGAAGAAAGAATGAATGATCACATCGCTCGGGCTGCTGGTACCTTGTGTCTGCTGGTGTTGCTCTGGAAGCGAAGACATGTGACGGAGGTTTTATGTGCACCAGTGATCCTGGTGGGGGTGCTGGAGTTCCTCAGGTCGTACTGGTAGATCTTCCCCTGAGTGGATCCGACCACCAGACCGGTACCGTCTGGAGTGAAGTCAACCGAGGTCAGAGGACTGTCCACCCGGATCGACCTGAGCACGCTGCACGGGAACAGAATTTAAAAACCTTTTTAAATGTGTCACGTTTCTTTTTGTGTGTCAACAGAATTATATATATATATATATATTAAGGCTGTCACAATTAACGCGTTAATGTGGGATGATTAATTTGTGGAATTACAGCGTTCATTTTGTTAACGCATTAACGCATGTGCAGAAGGAGCCGCTCCATGTACCCCCCACAGCGACACAGTGAGATCACAGCTCGTGAAGCAGCCACTCAGTGACTCTGTAGAAGTGAAACACAGAGTTCCTCTGGTCTCAGCTGCTCAGGGATCAGCTGCTTCAGGGATCAGCTGCTTCAGGATCAGAGCTGCAGCTGGTTTGTACCGAGCTGGAGTTTCTGTGTCAGCCACATTTAATTATGGTGTGGTATGTTTTAGTTTATTTTGTTTTTCAATCTTAATAACTATCATTTGGACTTGTCATCAATAAAAAAAACTAATGTTAAATGTATATATCCGCCTTCTGTCATTTATCTTTCCGTTCCCACAACAATATACAGAGAAAATAGGGATTTTTCGGGCATTTAGAAATGGTGATCATTTGACAGCCCTAGTGTGTATTTATATACACAACTCACACTTTGTCTCATAGATCTTAACATGGTGCAACATCCTCTGATCTAAACCCTCAACTACAATGAGGAAAAACTACCCAAAAAACCTTTAACAGGAACAACATAGAAACCTCAGAGAGTCAGAGTGAGGATCCCTCTACCAGTACAGACAGAAGATTAATCACAGCTACCCCGTGATTAATCTGATTAAAAATGTTAATCGTTTGACAGACCTAATATATATATATATATATATATATATATATATATATGCATCTGTATCTTTAAGGTCTGTGGGATGTTCCATTTGCTCACAATAAGAGGGGGGGTATAGACTTTTTCCACTTCTTCCAAAACAAACGCACAAGTTGTCTGGACCGAGGTTTTTACGACAGGTGACAGTGGAGACACCACTTTTGTCCACAGATGTGCCAAAATCATCTAAAAGTCCCTTGTAGGAGCTTTAAGTTTGAGCAAACGTTAGCAGCAGCTCAGAGACGTGTCAGAGAAACAGAGTTTTATCATGAAGCTTTGTTTGTTTTGAAGGAAGAGACGTCGGAGGAGAATTCAGATAAAAACCTCCTGAACCATCAACACTGAAGGAATCTAACTCATGATGAAGACTACAACTCCCATCATCCCTCACTGCTGCTCCACAACAACTAACTCATGATGAAGACTACAACTCCCATCATCCCTCACTGCTGCTCCACAACAACTAACTCATGATGAAGACTACAACTCCCATCATCCCTCACTGCTGCTCCACAACAACTAACTCATGATGAAGACTACAACTCCCATCATCCCTCACTGCTGCTGCACAACAACTAACTCATGATGAAGACTACAACTCCCATCATCCCTCACTGCTTCAACACAACAACTAACTCATGATGAAGACTACAACTCCCATCATCCCTCACTGCTTCTGCAGTAAGGTTCTCTGTGTTCAGTGATCATGGAGAGTCCCTCCCCATCCAGTCACCCTGGGTTATTAAATACCACGTGTTTGGTCTTACATCTTGCTGGCGGTGTCGTAGCAGACGATCTTCTTGTCCAGACCGACGCTGACCACCAGCAGCTCGCTGGCAGGTGAGAAGGCCAGGCCCGTGCCCGGGGCCTTGTGGGCGCAGTCAAAATCATGGAGCTCCTTCTGGGTGTTGGAGTCCCACAGGACCACGCTGCCACTGTCGGACACACTGCCCAGCAGGGAACGCTTCAGCGTGGAGAACTTCAGGTCATGGATGGGCTGGAGGAGAGACGGGTGACAGCAACACAGCAGCAGCGAGTTGACGTTTTTAAACAACTGGGCTTCAGTATTAAAATGACTTCTCTTACAAATAAGACTGAACAACAGAAACGATTTTCTTTAAACAGAAAACGTTGGGATTTATAAAAACAAAATTGACGGGAAAATTTGCGCATTTCCACGCAAACTCTGACCCATGCGTACGAACGTTTTGGAGACGGGAAAGCAGCGGTGCAGACGGGAGGTGGTGAACTGAAGACAGATTATTGATCCACTTCTTCATTTACATTAAAACCAACAGCTTTAGTTGTGCATATCTGTTCCACATGAACCTTTTAATTGAAAAATATATATATAACAACTTACAGCAAATTACGTTCAGATTCCATTAAACAGCGGAGTTACACAGGCCAGTCTTTAACAGTTTTTAATAATATCTTCTAACACTGTGCGTCATCAAATCGCTGCAGTGAACATGACTGTGCCATCAGATTGAAAATCTGACAATACTGTGGCTGCACTGAACTCCAGATAATCTCCTAACATGTATGTGGGGCTCGATGTGAGAACACTAATGTCCTCCTATAATTTCCTAATAAGTTCATGTGAGAAAACAGCGAGAGATTCTCCACAGGATTCAGCGTGAGCGAGGGGGCACGTATTATGCTGCCATGGCTGAGGAGGGATTGGCACATACATACTCCAATGGTAGACAAATAAATTCTGGACTGAGGTAATAAATATTTTACAGGAGATGATGAACATTTATATCCCCAGATGCCCAATAGTGTGCATATTGGGAAATAGAAAAGAAAACTACATTCAGGAAGCATACAACATAATGTTGCTCTCGCCTTCGTCTCTGTAAAGAGGACAACACTCACCAATTGGAAAGATCCGAAACTGGATTTCTAGAACATATATGATTGGCTGAAGGATTTCCTGGATTTGTTATCGATAGTCCTCATAACTTAAACGTTACGATAAGGGACTGGATGCCCCATGGACACTTATTAGAGAATGTATGACAAATAAAATGATAAACTGACTTAAAGTTTGTAGGTGGCCAACATGGTGTACCGTACCCGATTGTGAGTAGGACCTGATGCAAGATAATATATGACCTTGATTCAAGAATAAATAATAATTAATAATATATATAAATAAAAAAATTAAAAAAAGATGTTTCTAGCACGCAACAAAAACCTGCAGTTGTACGGACATTCTCTGGAGATCAAGTGTGAAAATGGGATTTCAGTTGTTATTCTTCATGGCTGTGATAAATCATGACTTTCGGGTTATAAGGTTCAGAGGGTTAAAAGGGTTCAGACGTTTATGTGTGCACAGTAGCAGCATAGTTAGTCACAGTCTAACCTGGTTGCTGCCGTGGCCGAAGGCTTTGCTGGACTGGTTGGTGGTGAGACTGTGGAGGACCAGATCTCCACTGGTGGAGCCGGAGGCGATGTAGCTGTCGTTGGTGTTGAAGGACACACAGGTCACCTCTTCTCTATGGTCCTGAGAGACAAGACAGATGGTCGAGTGACCCTCATCTCTGTCAGAGCTTTTCTTTTGTATAAACACTTCTCCATGTATGTTCGACACTGTCTTTTCTCTTCAAGGTTGTAAATATTGTGATGTTGTTGTTCTGTTACACTTCTGTCTGTACTGGTAGAGGGATCCTCACTCTGACTCTCTGAGGTTTCTATGTTGTTCCTGTTAAAGGTTTTTTGGGTAGTTTAGTTTCTTTATTGATGACAAGTCCAAATGATAGTTATTAAGATTGAAAAATAAAATAAACTCAAACTAAAACCTACCATAACTAGATGTGTCTGTCTCTTTGCTTTGCCTCTGAGCAAACATAGGATGATATGATTTAGAACATCGGGGCTTCTTAGCCTTTGAGTGGAGGAGGACACAGAAACTCCAGCTCGGTACAAACCAGCTTCTGCTCTGATCCTGAAGCAGCTGAGACCAGAGGAACTCTGTGTTTCACTTCTACAGAGTCACTGAGCGGCTGCTTCACGTGAACGAGCTGTGATCTCACTGCGTGTGTCTGAGCGAGTGAGGGACTTGAGTAAAGTCTCACCTTGAGGGAGCGGTGCAGTCTCTTGGTCTTCAGGTCCCACAGGTGAACGCAGTGATCCAGACCTCCACTCACCAGAAACTGAGACGAGGAACTCAGACACACACGGGTCTGCTTTTTCTGAATGTTACAGTGAACAGTGATTTGTGAGTGAAAACTGCGGCGATCATAAGATCACACTGTCGCCATAGAAACAACAAAGCTGAAGCTGTGCACTCACCCCCTCTGCAAGTTCCACCAGTGGTACCGGAGTCGACTTGAGGCTGGAAAGCACCAGTTTGTCTCCGCTGCTGCTGGAAGTGACCAGGTAATGGTCTGAAAGAACGGGTCAAGGCCACTTTATCTTTTACTGCAGCGGCTCTACTCAGCCTGCACGTCTTTATCAATAAACATCATTATTTTCTCTTTTACAAACTCTCACTTCATTTCTGTTCATTTTGGAAAGGAAAAAAACATTGTTCGAGTATGATCGAGCTTCTGTTGAGAGAACTGGTCTTCTGGTTCTCAGTTCATAAACTTAGCTTCGAATAAAGTCAATTTATTGTTTGCGCCATTTTACAAACAAAAATGTAGCGATGCTGGTGAGAGTTCGGCCAGTTGACTGGAGCTGCATCGCTCTAACCGTGTGCTGCCTCACTCTCCACCATCACCAGTTGGGTGGTCGATTTAACCTGCAAAGATTTCCCTTTTCTCCCGTTTGCTTGTCGGTGCCCCTGCGTCAGTCTTTCTGTCTGTGGATTCATTGGTGTGGGATTCTCTAGGGACTTCATGATTCACTTTGCTGACATCACTCTGAGCTTTAGTGAGTTGTGAGGACACATAATGGAGCAAAGAATCAATCAAGAAAATAATGAATCAATAACTGCCTGCAGCCTGAGACAGGAGGAGTAATTTAAACAGATGTAATGTGTAATGGGTTCAAACTATTGACTGTCTAAAGACACATGAACGGTTCTGTTCATCGTCCATCAGGATACTGTTGGAGCCCCAGAAGGCCTGAGCCACAGGGTGGCTGGTGCTGTGAGGGTTAAACTGCTCCAGCGGCGCCATGGAAACCGCATCCCAGATCTTCACACAGTCTCCTGTGGACACCAGGCGGCTCATCTCCTCCATGGCAACGACTGGAAACACACGGCTGAAGCTGCTCAGATGAGAGGACGCGACACTTTATGGTTCATGATGGTGAACAAAACAATACTCATGAATACATCAGGGCTGTGAGGAATTATCACTATTACTCACTACTGAGTGTGTGTGTGTGTGTGTGAAACCTTTACTTGGGTGTTGTTAGTAACGTGGAAATAAAACTAGAAAAACTTAACTATAAGTATTGACATATTAACTAACAAGCTCACTGGTTAGTTATTGCTTTACATACCGATTTCCTGTTACTTTATAAGTTTAGTTTAAAAACTTTAGTTCAAAGTATCCGGTAAGTTCAGCTGTCAGATGAATGTGTGTGAAAATCATTTTTAAATAAAGTTACAGCACAAAGTTTCTGAAACGGTCAAAAGGTTCTAACCAGCTCACTAGTTAGGTGACCAGCTGACTGGTTAGTTTAGCTAACGTTAGCTCCAACAGAAACACTCCGGGTCTTAAGTTAGCGATCACACGTAAAAGACTCGAACAACATGAAACAAGCGGAAACTTCCGGTGAATCGTCGCATTAGTTCAAACTTTTCTGTTTGACTCACCTGAAAGAGACTAAACCTCCTAAACAGAGACTAAACCTCCTAAACAGAGACTAAACCTCCTAAACAGAGACTAAACCTCCTAAAGGCTCCAGCGGTTTGTTTTCCACCGGCGGTCATTCTTCATACCCGAGGTGGGGGGGCCCCGCCCCTACCCTGTCTCTGATTGGCCTACACTGGACAAGACTCCTGTGCCTAACCAATGATCAGGCTTCCTGTCTTAATCTGACCAATCAGAGGCATGCCTTCTTCCACCTCGGGTGGGAAAAATAACAGAGAAGTCAAGAAACGAGAAACCGCCACTACGGTGCCCCAGGAGGGACAAAAGGGTGTGTGTGTGTGTGTGTGTGTGTGTGTCTATGTATAGTAATGAGGCCGGTTCAGGTTCAACAGCATCATTGTGGGGACATTTTGTCAGATTTGGGGTTAGAACCAGGTTTAGTTTAGTTAGGACATGTATTATGTCAGTGAGTGTCCTCATAAGTAGAGAGAGACGCGTGCGTGTGTGTGCGCGTGTTATCTGTTTAAAAACAACGAAGTCGAGTCAAAGTTCACTGTGACGTCACGAACAGCCGTGAGATGTAAAATTGTTACTGAGCTAACGTGACGCTAACCTGAAGCTAACGTGATGCTAACCTGAAGCTAACGTGACGCTAACCTGAAGCTAACGTGATGCTAACCTGAAGCTAGGAAGATGGCGTGAAGCAACCTGAAGCTAACGGACGCTAGCCTGAAGCTCCGCCAGCTGAACAGACTGAAGGGCTCAGGTGAGAACCAGGTGGGCACTCCGCTGGACCGACTGTTCACACGTTTGATTCCTTCGGTGTCATTATCAGGTGAAGCACAGGGAACTGACCAAAGAGTTAGAACACGATGATAATTGAATCCTGTTCTTCAAAAAGAACAGTTGTTATTGTTGATGAAAGTTTCATATTTCATAAGTGTCATTGTTTAAAAGAGTCTGAAGAGTTCCAGATGAAGTGAAGCAGTTCGACCTGTGAAGACACGTGACCCGATGGTTCTGATCTAAACTGTCTGGTTCCGACACGTGTTCACTTTCATGTTAGAACAGGTTGAGTTGATCGAAGGTAAAACGAGAGAATCAGACTGGTTCCGCTCTCACCCTCTGGACCATGGCCAACCCACTGAGGGCTGAAGTGGTTCGACTCTATAAAAACGTGAGTACTCGATCTTCAGCAGCTTGTTGCTAGTTTGAATCCTCAGTGATCACAGTTAGAAACATATTTAAACTCTGCAGGAGAGCAGCTTCTCTGTTGAGGTGTGTCCTGCTGCAGTCTGAGGAGTGTGGGGGTGATTACCTTAACACTTTGAATCAGGACTTAATGATACAACTGTTTATTAGGAACCAACAGATTGAACTGAAGGTGATTCAGAGTTATGGTCCGGAGGCAGTCTGTGGTTTCAGTTTGTCTCGCAACATGAAACATGTTCACTGCGGCAGAAGAGTGGGATTTCTTTCCTGCTCTGACTCTTAATGACATCACAAGATGGAAGCGTTCTTCTGAGATGTTTGGTCTTAATTCCTGGACAAAGTGGAGACTGTTGTCCGTTGGCTAAAACCATCGAACCATCTGAGCTAAAGGATTTTCTCAAAGTGTTTAATTGTATTTATAAATGAGGCAGTGTGTGTTTAATTAAAAATTCTAAACTTTTCCTTAGCTCCTCTACCTCGGCCGGGAGTATCCCAAAGGAGGCGACTACTTCAGAGACCGGCTGAGATCTGCGTTCACCAAAAACAAGTCAGTCCAGGACCCGGCGCAGATCAAGGAGATGATCGCTCGAGGGGAGTACGTGTCCAGAGAGCTGGAGGCGCTGTACTACCTGAGGAAATACAGAGCCATGAAGAAACGCTACTACGAGGAATAAACACGTCTCCAGATCAGTTCTTTCTCAGTGAGAGCCAGCAGTGTACGAGGAAAACATCTTTAAATCTATTTCAGGAATAAATCAGCAGCAGCTTCGAGGTTTTATCTTTTTATTCCTGTAAAATCAGCAATGACAGAAAACATTTAAATAAAAGTATAAAAAAGACGAGTTGATGAGTCGTCCTTCATCAGACACAAACTACAGTAAGACTCAAGTCTTCAAGTAACTCGTAGTGGCAGGAGGTGACCGTGAACCGGCCACTGCCAGCAGAGACGCCTTCAGAGGGTCGGGGGGGCGGAGCAGTCACCATCAGCAAGGTTCACTCTGCAGATCGGACAGGTGGTGTTATCCTGTGGGGGGAGGAGACAGTGATCCGTCTATAAAACATGTCCACTCAGTGAAAACATCTGCACTCGACCCAACGTTTCCACTGTTTCAGTTTCGATTTAAAAAAAATGTGTTTTCTAAAAACAGATGTGATTCAGTGGAAAGAAGAGAAACGGTAGTTTCAACAGGGTCTGTGAGCTGTTACCTTTAACCACCGGTCAATACACTGGACATGGTAGTCATGGAAACACGGCAACATCCTCAGCTTCTCCCCCTCAGTGTATTCACAGAAACAGATCTGACACCTAACAGGATCCCGGGAAAGAAAAACACGAGTGAGACTTTAAGAAGTAGGATCAGAAGAAAGACTGAGGTCCGACCAGGCGCTGGACTCACTTAGTGTTCCCAGCGCTGTAGGCGGACTGGAAGGTTTTGGTGGGAAATCTCTGGATTTGCCTTCGCGTCAACTTCTTTGACACAACGGCACCTTGACGTTCCTCGAATGCCAGAAGAGCCTGAAGGAAGAGCAGACAGAACGAGTCAGCGGAGAACAACTGGAAACTTTGTTCTTTGCTCCAGCGTCATGGTCACAGGCGGCCAGAGGGGGCGCCGTGTGTTCTCCAGCACTCCTCTTCATGACGGGTGGTCTTCCTCACCTCGTAGTCGTTTCCCTGAGGGTCCTCTGACATGTTGGGCATGGCGTTCCTCCCTCTGGTCGGCCCCCGTCCTCTCTGCTGACCAATCAGACCTGGAAACAAAACTACAGTTTCAGTTAACGTCAAAAAACAATTAAGCAGAGTAAAAAAGATAACGAGCTAAACAAACACTAGAAAAATAAAGGCAGAGGAAGTCCTGTAAATTAATAAGTTATTATTTATGTCTGTAGAGTGAGTACTTTACAATGTCCCCGATACCACACTTTACTGCTGTTACCACGGTAACCACAAAGTAAACAGGTTTAAATGACTGATCAGTGGGATTTTTCTCATCCTGCGTTCATAAACCAAGACGGCTCAAATGAAACAGTGAATACGAGATGCTCTCAGTTATGTCATCGTACCTTCTTCAAAGCCAGCAGGGGGAGCCACTGCAGCCAGCACATGGGACATCCAGCTGGGTTCCATGTGGGAATAATACTGCAGAGAATAAATCACAACTTTCAGGACTGATGACAAACCCCAAGGCTACAGCCACATTACTACGTAACTCTGCTACAGATGCGTCTGGCGTCCACACTCTAAGTTTGTAAAAGCTGCTCGTCCCGTTTGAGTTTGAAAGCTCCGGGGCTCCGTGTTAGTCTGGAACAGCAGAAACTGAGATGTTTGGAAACGATGACGCAGAAACTCAACCTCGTGCTGATTGAGTCTTTTTGGTAATGAGCCTTCACTGATTCGTCAGGCTCTTATCACATGACCCCTTCCAGAAGAAACACGGAGAAGCAATTACAAGTGTTACTGACCCTGTTGTCCAATTCAAATTAGTTTTCTACTTTTAGCTTTTTATCAAAGTCAAGCTTTTTTTATATATACGTGTGTATGTGTGTGTACCTGACTGAACTACAGTGTGTGTGTGTGTGTGTGTACCTGACTGAACTACAGTGTGTGTGTGTGTGTGTGTACCTGACTGAACTACAGTGTGTGTGTTGGCACAGAGAAATAACACATCAGGTTACAATCCATTTAATTTGAAATATGAAGTGTAACGGAGTCTCACCCTGTGGTGGCTCTGCTGATAGAGGTGGTGGTGGTGGTGGTGGTGCTGGTGTCTGCTGTGCACCTCCTCTCGGTCAAACTGGGCCTGAATGGACAAAGATAAAGTGTTTCTCTCCGTCCACTCTGCAAGGTGACAAGTCAGCAGGTGAAGCCTCCTACCTGCAGGCTCTGCGCAAACGACTCATCTTCCTCCATCTGTGCCACGCGAACCATGCCCTCCTCATCGTCACTGATGATGATCTCCTCCACTGCTGAAGAACAAACGACCAATCACATGAACACCGATTGTTCCGCTTTAGCCACAATGTCCTGGCTGTGCATGTCTTGTGTTTGGCAGGTGCACCAAATGTTGAACTATGTTGTGTTTAATAGTCTGCCTCATAAATTCTAGAGCCATGTAACCAAACACAAATATATGTACATATATATAAACAGCAAGTATAATCTTGAAGTCAGTTGTGTCCTATTGATCCTCCTGTTTGCAGTGAACTCTGATGTACAGACACTTTCACTGGATCATTGTGATGCTGAAGGAAAATTAAAAACACCCAGATTCTACATGAAGTTCTGCTCACTCTGGTTTCTGGGGGTTTGGTGTGGATGACATCAGAGGTAATGAGTCACATTGAATCATATGTGTCAAAAAAAACTTTTTCTGTGAGATATAGATATCTACACTGTCGTCACCTGCTGAAGTGTTTCCTCGTTCGCCGTTCAGCCATCTCCTCTCCTCTGCTGTCAGAAAGGACAGAGAGTCAGAGGCCGGCAGCAGCGAGGGCGACGATGAAGCCGAAGTCACACTTGGGCTCCTCCTCCTCAACTGGCTGAGAGAACCAGTTCTGACTTCTCCTGGGGAACCTGGCACAGTCAAACACACCTCACCCTCCTCTGATGCTGGAGTGAGGTAGGAGGATGAAGATGAGGAGGAGGAGAAACAGGGTGCCGTCGACAGCGGGTTGCCCAGAGGAAAAGGTCTCAGAGATGAACCAGGAACAAACAGAACCCTCCGATTTCCCACCGCTGCTGCCAGCCGCCTGCGTTTGGATCCACACGAGGACCCTTGTTCACCGCTGAGCGATTGTTCTGGTCGTCCCCATGAGCCCCCGACCGCCACCTGAGGACAGAAACCCACAGCAGTCAACATCTGCCAGGCCAATACACACACACAAACATCTGTCATGACTGTGTAGTGCAGCTGTGACTTACAGGACTGAAACGTTCCTCTGTGATTGGCCCCCGTCTCCTCCGTTTGCCGAGCTGTGGACTGAACCAACAAACACAATTAGACACTAGGGCTGCGAAGCAGCACTGAGCGGGCCCAAGGCCCAAGGCAGGCCGCGGGGAGGGAGGACAGGGACCATGTACATAGGCGTGACAACAACTTCATTTTCACGCTGATCAGTAGGTGGCGCTATGACCCTGAGTCAACATTGTCATATGGAGATTTTCAGGCCGGGACTCTGATCATAGGTGAGAATGTTGGTGCTGATTGGACAGTGGAGTTAAAAACCATCCTTTTCACAAACCACAGCAACAGGGCCTTGGACGGCCGTGGGCCCTGGTCACCAGGACATCACGAGTTCCTGCTCAGTGGGGCTGAGTGGACCAGCTGCTGCCCCAACGAGGCCTCCACCCCAGAATATACATGTCCCCCCCCCTTCACTGCTTACTCTCCATCCTATCCATTAAAGGCAATAACAAGCCCCAAAAATAAATTAAAACATAAAATTTCACAAAAGTTATACAATTTCTTTCCTTCTTCACTTCATTACTTTCTGAGTAAGGTACCTCCTATTAAATCGTTACTTCTTTCTCTCAAAAGCTCTACGTCCCTTTGCACAACCTCTTTTTAAATTGTTAGTCTTTTTCTTATGACATATTGCTCTCTCTCTCTTTCTGCACCATCTACACCACGGACTCGTTGCTCTACACGTGGACACCTGTGGACAGACTCGTGCCGCTGAGTGACAGCTCGTCTCTCCGCCACCAACTGAACGGATATTGAGATTTGGTTTCCATCCACTTCCTAACCGAATAGTTTGTCCTCTACAATGTCAGTCTCTTTTGTAAACATGTTGGAAATGATCCGAACTAGAGTGAACACCAGGCTCGTCCCGAGGAGCCGCGGAGCCGTGTTACCTGGGGGTCTCCGGGACGATGACGGACAGCTCGTGGTACAGCAGATCCGCCGGGTCCAGCAGACAGCCTCGGTTCAGTCCTCCGGGACTGTCCGGTTCAGACGAACAGGGGCTGGTGGTTACCGGCTCGTCCATGGCCTCCAGTGGTTCACCTGGCCCCGGCTCTAAAGGCGCGTGGCACCCGGTCTCATATCATCAGGCACCGGGGGCAGACACCTGGGAACAGCCGGAGTTAACAACCAGCACAGAGGAGCTAACGAGCTAACCTGGATCCATTAGTGATGAGGAACCACTCAAACTGAAATGAACCCATCTACTGGTCGGTCAGAACCAGGAGCCAGTGACGGGTCGCTCGCAGCAGCTGGAGCCTCGTGAGAAACGAACCAGATGAAACCTTTCATCGGAGATTCGGGTTCAATTTACCTCGTTCGTGGGATTCTGCCGCCGGACTCTACAGGAAGTGCATCGGATGTTTCAACCAACATTTCCGGTGTCACACCGTAAAGTCCCGAAAACTCCTCGGTTTATTTTTTGTTCCGCTTCCTGTGGCTGCTTGTCCCCTCCTCGTGTCTCACTGGGACATTTCATCACAGAAATACAACAACCTCTTATTTCAGTGCATATCCTCATGGTCACATGTAAATAAAATGATCCATGAATCCTAAGATGTCATCAAACCCATATGACAAATAAATGAAACTGAGGTTAATTATTTTACACTTAAACATTAACTTCAGTCAGTGTTTTACTATTACTACAGTTGTATGTTGTATTTCATGTATGTTGAGCTGTAGCTTTATTCCACAATAGTGAAACAGCTGAAATAATCAGATGTAGCTACACTTTGGCTGATTATTATTATTTTCTGTGAGTTAAGTCTTTTTGTCAATAATGAAGAGATCCAATATTTGAAGGTAGAACTAACAAGGTTTGGGACGAACGTTTAAAGAACATACATGAATTCAGTGTCAGGCATAATCTTAAAAGTTTAAAACGTTTCGCAGACTCAAGTTACACAGCTTGTTTACTGATGTTTCACCTGTTTGTAATAGATGTAAGTCTATGATCAGTAATTAAACTCATTCTTTCTGGTCATGAAGTAAACTTTACATATACCGGGGGAAAGTTTTCATTGTTTCTCAGAGGTTTTTGGGAAGCTGATCCGCTCATGGCCTCCGTGGAGCAACGAGCTCTGTAGCTGTGTCTGAGTGTGAGCCTCCTCATTACCTCTCCTCTTTCTCCTCCTGTATGAAGTCTCAATCCAGGAGAAGTGTGAACACAGCAGAGGATCCTCCACTGATTCACTGGGAGTGAGGGGGGTTCTCTGCCTCATGTTTAAACTATAGCAGGTCAGAGAGGTGAGCTTAGTGTGAGTGTGACAGACAGACAGGCAGACAGGCAGACAGGCAGGCAGAGTTTGTGTATATCAGATGCTGGGGCATGTTTGTGGCAGTTTTTATTTTTGTATCATGCAATAAGTTTCTGTCATCTAACATCTTGGGGCTTTTATTTAGAAAATCCAGCCTCTATGTGGGATTTCTGGTAAGGTCCTATCACCATCCATGGGCGTTTACTCTGAAAATCCAGCCTCCTTTCGGGATCCTGGTAACATCCTGGTAACATCCTGGTAACATCCTGTAACTATGTAACTATGTAACAGGGGCAGAGCAGAACCAAACATTCAGTTCAAACAGCTTCACCTTCACAAACTCCTCGTGCATCTCTCTGACCGGCTTCAGCTTCTGGTCACCCTGGTAACCATCCTCAAACAAAACACTACAAAAATTAAAATGTAACCGCTGTAGAAAAACCCTTTGAAGTTTTTATTTCACTGGTTGGAAATCCTTTTTCAGAATCACGTTCAAAGCATATAGAGTTTATCAGAAGTCTGATACAGTCTGGAGTTTAAGTTCCATGTAGACGTCAAAGGTCAAACTTTTCTTCACAAACAAAGTGTCCGTTTTCTTCATAGTCCTCTCTGGTCACCACCATCTCGTCATAGTCTGGGTTGTGGGCCAGGAGCTTCCCTCCTTCCCACGAGTAACAGATGGGACTGCAAGACAATAAACACCATAAAAAACTGTCAGAGACACAGGAGATCTGTGAGGAGACGTTATCTTGACTCCAGGAATCAGAGGCTCCCAGCTTGTAGTCACGTCGGCTACATCCACACGACTACGGTTTCATTTGAAAACACATCAACTCTGCTGCAGATACGTCTGACGTCCACACTACTCCAGAGTTTTAGTCCAGTTTTAGTTTGAAAACTCGAGCAGAAACACAGATGTCAGCACGTAGCCTTCCCTGATTCGTCAGGCTCCTGTCACATGACCTTCTCCCAGAACTAACAACCAGCATCATATTATTCGGTACGTTCTTGCCCAGTGTACAGGTCACGTTTTCAGGTATGTTAGTATGGATTTAATTTGAAAACGTAGTAGTATGGATGTTGCCTCAGACCGAGGCTCTGTGCTTGTCGTCACTTACTTCGCAGGTTGCAGGACTGACACGGGGAGATGGGCCGGGGCGAGCGATCGCAGCTCGGCCTCCAGTCGCTGCCTGTAGCCGGGGAACAAAGTGTTTCCTCCAGTCAGGACGATGTTCTGGTAGAAGTGGGGCTGCATCTCTGATGGCAGAGGAAACTGTTAGTGGCTTTATATTCACACACACTATAGACGAGTGTGTTCACAACACAAGGACAGCAGCTGACCTTCTGGCAGAGACTGGATGGAGTGGACGATGGCCTCTGGTATGCCCATCTCCTGGATGCCGATGTCTGACGGGTGAAAGAGCATCTCGGGAACAGCGAAGCGCTCGTTGACCAACCTCAGGATCTGCTCTCCTGTCTTATACTTTCCAGTGAACACCATCTCCTCCCGGGGCTGGTGAGAACAAAGACTGATGAGGACTAGTGATCCCAGAGACAATGAATCAGGGCCAAGGCAGCTCCTCAGATCCCCTCTGATGCCGTCTCACCTTGCAGAAGCCTTTTTTAATGGAGCTGAAATCCGGAAGAACATAATCCACCATCACAGTATTTTCCTCGCCCTTATTTCTGAGAACAGACGACACAGAAGAACCATCAGTCAACAACCAGCACAAGCTCACCTGGTCCAAGGCACCGTCCATCAAACAACCCCCAAAATAAACAAAAGTGATATCATGATGCCCGTTGGATCAAAGTGGACTGTGGGTGGATGTTGTTCCCCTTCCCACTTCTAATCTTTATGCTAAGCTAGGAGAGATCTTTCCCCGTTTACAGTTTTAATGCTAAGCTAAGCAGCTGCGTATTGCAATCTGAGGTCACAAGATTATGAAGTCGTTAATTCAGAGAAACAGAGCAGATTTATTTTTCCTCAAGTGAATGCAATACGCTTCACATTACTGACATGTTATCTACAAACATTACATTCAACCTTATTGATCCCTGTGATGTAAACTGCTGCTCATGATCCAGATCCACAGATAGAAAAGATTCTGTTGATCACAAAACTAAAAACTCTAAGAGGATTTGATGAAGGAAACTAACGAGTGATGACGAACAGATGAAGTAAACAGATGCAAAGTGTCGTGTGTCTGGACTTACTGTGCCACCTCCATGTCGTTATAAAACTGCTGCGAGACGTAGCAGACGTCTTCCTTCACCTGGTTGATCACATGAGTTTCATCCATCACGTGTAACTGACTGCAAGGAAGAGAGATTCTTTCATTGGATCTTTACCGAGAGAATCACAGAAGAAATACTCTCTGTTCTATCAGCTCTACCATCCACACTGGAAACAGCTGCTGCTCTCAGCTGTGGACCACGTATTCACATCAATACAGGTCCTCAACCTGCAAGTACCACAGTAACAGGACTTCATGTAGTCACAGTACCACAGTAACAGGACTTCATGTAGTCACAGTACCACAGTAACAGGACTTCATGTAGTCACAGTACCACAGTAACAGGACTTCATGTAGTCACAGTACCACAGTAACAGGACTTCATGTAGTCACAGTACCACAGTAACAGGACTTCATGTAGTCACAGTACCACAGTAACAGGACTTCATGTAGTCACAGTAACAGGACTTCATGTAGTCACAGTACCACAGTAACAGGACTTCATGTAGTCACAGTACCACAGTAACAGGACTTCATGTAGTCACAGTACCACAGTAACAGGACTTCATGTAGTCACAGTAACAGGACTTCATGTAGTCACAGTACCACAGTAACAGTACTTCATGTAGTCACAGTACCACAGTAACAGGACTTCATGTAGTCACAGTACCACAGTAACAGGACTTCATGTAGTCACAGTACCACAGTAACAGTTAACAGGACTTCATGTAGTCACAGTACCACAGTAACAGTACTTCATGTAGTCACAGTCAGTACCACAGTAACAGGACTTCATGTAGTCACAGTACAATAACAGGACTTCATGTAGTCACAGTACCACAGTAACAGTACTTCATGTAGTCACAGTAACAGGACTTCATGTAGTCACAGTACCACAGTAACAGGACTTCATGTAGTCACAGTACCACAGTAACAGGACTTCATGTAGTCACAGTAACAGGACTTCATGTAGTCACAGTACCACAGTAACAGGACTTCATGTAGTCACAGTACCACAGTAACAGGACTTCATGTAGTCACAGTACCACAGTAACAGGACTTCATGTAGTCACAGTAACAGGACTTCATGTAGTCACAGTACCACAGTAACAGGACTTCATGTAGTCACAGTAACAGGACTTCATGTAGTCACAGTACCACAGTAACAGGACTTCATGTAGTCACAGTACCACAGTAACAGGACTTCATGTAGTCACAGTACCACAGTAACAGGACTTCATGTAGTCACAGTACCACAGTAACAGTACTTCATGTAGTCACAGCAGAAGTTAGTTAGTACAGTACTTCAGTAATGTACTCAGTTACTTTTGACCAAACAACAAGAAAACCTGCAGCCAATCAGGTAGAAGCTGAGTGAGGTGGACTCACCGATATGAAATGATCTCTTTCAGGTGATTGGTCAGCAGCTTCCCTCCCACGTTGATCCTGACAGACACAATCAACCAATAGGCCGTCAGCATTATGTCGTCGCCCTCACCGTTAACACAGCTGCAGGTTAATGCTGCTGCCTCTCACCTGCGGATTCCCTCCTTCATCTTCTTGCTGCGGCAGTAGGGGACGACGTGTGTGAAGGAGAATCCACTGTCCACCAGCAGACAGCAGAGCTCGGAGGGCTTGGTGTGGAAGTAGTGATGAGCGCTGAGAGAGCCGGCTGCAGTAACACAGACACAAAGCTTTTACTGCCCAACAGAAGAAGAAACATATACAATTACATCGCTGCGTTTGGATGAATCCTAAAACAAAAGACTATTTTGTGAGATCACTGTGACCTTGACCTTTGACCCAAATCTAATCAGTTCATCTGTACGACACCTGGTCAGTGACTCCTCTAGATTTTAGTTGCGTCTTTTATGGAAACAAGAAGGTGAACAGGTTTCAATCACAGATCAAAATCCACCAAACTTCTTGTTTCAACAGATTTAAACCACTGACTGGTGAATATGTTGTTCCTGTCTGACTCCTCACAGACACCGATGAGGATTCACTTACCGTTTGTCCTGAGAGCCGACTGGAACTGATACTCCTCGAACAGGATCTCGTTCATCGACTCCTGAATGGAGGTGAAGTTGAAGTAAGGCTCCGTGATGAGGATGCTGGTGTCTGTAAAATCCACCTGGACCCAAACATGAGCAGAGGAGGGGGGGATGAGGTCAGGTCAGACCATGTGATCAAATTACAGACATTTCCTACATTTCCAGGAAAAGAAAAGAAAACTTCTTGGTGAAATAAAGACAAAGAAAAACACCTTGAACATCTCTTTTCCAAACAGATGATCCCACACTTTCCTCTGGACATCCCAGTTGACCAGGTAACCCTGCAAACAAAGAGAAACCTGTTAAAAACCAGCAGCTGGGTTAGTGCAGCTGCTGCCTCCACGTGTGACTCGCCTTCTGGAAGGGAAGGATGTAGAAGAGACCGGAAGGATCCTTGATCTCGTCCAGCTGATTGGCAGTGAAGGTTTTCAACCTGGACGTCTTGGAGCGGAACTGACAGTTCGAGATGACGCTGAGGAAGACGAGGTCAAACAAAGTCACGCTGAGGAAACGTTATGATCAAGCAGCTGGAAACTAAAGAGCAGGAGCATCTTCTCTAGTGGACAGAATTAGAGTTTCATTTCTGTTGCACTGGCACAAACACACGTCATCGTTCAATGTGGTTTCTATACAAAATAAGAACTAAAGAAAGACTAACACATGTGTGTGTGTGTGTGTGTGTGTGTGTGTGTGTGTGTGTGTGTAAACACAGTGTGATGCTAACAGTGACTGTTTGTCTTGAAGCATCGAGTCTTTAGAACAATGTGAGTAGAAGAAGAAGAAACAGCAGAAGAAGAAGAAACAGCAGAAGAAGAAGAAACAGAAGAAGAAGAAACAGAAGAAGAAGAAGAAACAGAAGAAGAAGAAACAGAAGAAGAAGAAACAGCAGAAGAAGAAGAAACAGCAGAAGAAGAAGAAACAGCAGAAGAAGAAACAGCAGAAGAAGCAGAAGAAGAAACAGCAGAAGAAACAGAAGAAGAAGAAACAGAAGAAGAAGAACAAGAATAAACAGCAGAAGAAGAAGAAACAGCAGAAGAAGAAACAGCAGAAGAAGAAGAAACAGCAGCAGAAGAAACAGCAGAAGAAGCAGCAGAAGAAGAAGCAGAAGAAGAAGAAGAAGAAGAAACAGAAGAAGAAGAAGAAACAGAAGAAGAAGAATAAACAGCAGAAGAAGCAGAAGAAGAAGCAGAAGAAGAAGCAGCAGAAGAAGAAGCAGCAGCAGAAGAAGAAGAAGCAGCAGCAGAAGAAGCAGCAGCAGAAGAAGAAGAAGCAGAAGCAGCAGAAGAAGAAGCAGCAGCAGCAGAAGAAGAAGCAGCAGAAGCAGCAGAAGAAGAAGAAGCAGCAGCAGAAGAAGAAGCACCAGAAGAAGAAGAAGAAGCAGAAGCAGAAGAAGAAGCAGCAGAAAAAGAAGCAGAAGAAGAAGAAAAGCAGAAGCAGAAGAAGAAGCAGCAGCAGAAGAAGAAGAAGAAACAGAAGCAGAAAAAGCAGCAGCAGAAGAAGAAGCAGCAGAAGAAGCAGAAGAAGAAACAGAAGAAGAAGCAGCAGAAGAAGAAGCAGAAGAAGCAGCAGCAACAGAAGCAGCAGCAGAAGAAGAAGCAGCAGCACCAGAAGAAGAAGAAGAAGAAGAAGCAGCAGCAGCAGAAGAAGCAGAAGAAGCAGAAGAAGCAACAGCAGAAGAAGCAGCAGAAGAAGAAGAAGAAGAAGAAGAAGAAGAAGAAGAAGAAGCAGCAGCAGAAGAAGCAGAAGAAGCAGCAGCAGAAGCAACAGCAGAAGAAGCAGCAGCAGCAGAAGAAGAAGAAGAAGAAGAAGAAGAAGAAGCAGCAGCAGCAGAAGAAGCAGAAGAAGAAGCAGAAGAAGAAGAAGCAGCAGAAGAAGAAGAAGAAGAAACAGCAGAAGAAGCAGAAGCAGCAGAAGAAGCAGAAGAAGCAGCAGCAGAAGAAGAAGTATTCTCAGGAGTTTCGCTCGTTGCTTCCTGTCGGGTAATAAAACCTCTTATCTCCACCATGAACCCACCTGACCGCCTCGTGGCTGAATCCGATTTTCGCGGTGTTCGCTCCGTTGTCCAGAACTAACGTCGCCATTAGAGTCGGAGCAGGAACTGAGGTAAATAAACGTGAATCCAGAAAAAAACCAAACAAACGATTCTCTTCACTCCGCCATTGACGCCGCTTCACTCCTCCAGCCAATCAGCTGCTTCCGCTCGTCTGGTGTCGTCACAGCTGACGCAGTGACACAGCCAATCAGACGTGAGCCTTTGAGTCCGTTTAGGAAAGTGTTCGGGTGGAAACAGGGTTCGCGTCTACTTCCGGTTCTACGTCACCTGAAATAAATGTAATAAAATGTTAGAATTTAACGCTGAAACTCTTCAGGTTTAGGATTTAAAGTAATTTCCCTGTTTTCTCAGTGGAATCTTTACTGAGGTTCAATAAACCACTTAAATATACATTTCCTCTTTTTTTATTTTGATAAAAGGAACATTTATATGGAACTCTTATTTTTTACTGTGAGACAAGATTAACTGTCCATAAAAAACAGAGTGGTGTCTTCACCATTCAGGAAAAAAATACTTTAATTTGTTTAGAATTAAAGAATCGGTCCCACACAAGAGAATCCTGAAGAAACAGATCGTGTCCTGGATACTCCCATAAAAAAGTGTTTATTTGACAAAGTGGAGACATTATTTATCTATTAGCACAATATTTCATGAGATATCCCCTTTATTCGTATAAAAAAAAATTACTCAAAATTGATCTCAAAATCCCACATTTCTCAAAAGTTTAAATTCAAATTTCTTGCCTGTTAATTTTTAATTCATCATTAAATATGTAAAATATAATCGTACATGATTAAAGTACAAACAGCAGTAACTTTCTTATTTCATGTACATAAACACAGAACTTACAGATATAAAGTGAATGTTTACGTGCTCGACCTTTCACTTAAAACCACAGTGTCCCTGCAGAGGAAACTATTAAAACCTCATGGGGACGTTTGTGCTGAACCTTCATGTAACGAGTCAGTTCACTGACAAACTGAAATACAGGAAGATCAATTCTAAACGTGGGCTCCTGCAGGCAGGTTGGTCCAGTTAGTCGTGACAGATACTCTGCAGTGGAAAACAAACGCACCTCTGTACCAGGTTGTTATTGTTATCTGATGAGGACAAACTATAAAAAAAGTCACATGTTCACGTGGCAATTATCAAACAATGGAGTCCTGAACACAGAGAGAGAAGTCCAATGCAAACACAAACAGCAGCAGTCCCTCATTTATTGACTCATGCATCTGTTCTGATGAAGCACAAAGTCAACAGGACACAGAGGACACAGGACGTAGCAGGACGCAGCAGGACGCAGCAGGACGCAGCAGGACGCAGCAGGACGTAGCAGGACGTAGCAGGAAGGACGAGCAGGACGTAGCAGGATGTGTTTGCTCAGTCTGCTCATGTTCACGACGAGTTTACAATGCTGACGAGATCATGATAACAATGAAATCACTTTATTTGTAGAGCACTTATCTAGACAAGGTTACAAAGTGCTTCACACAAAATTCAATTCATTTTAATTTTAAGAGCCAAATCCAAAAAGGAAAACAAGACCTTAAATTTATAGAGAAACCATCAGTTCCCACAATGAGCAGCTCTGACGACTGAGGAGAGAAGAACTCCAGAGCCAGAGTGTGAAGACATCGAGAGTCACGTAGGCAGCGAATGAGAAAATTATGAATTAGGTCCAAGTTTGTCCTTTTGGGTGATGTCCCCATTAATTGTAAAAAATGTCCCCAGTCCCCAGTCTCACAGATCAACCATCTACTTGACGATTTAACATGTTTGCCTCCATCCAAAGACAAAGAGGAGCTGGTCCCAGCTCTGGTCTGCGTGAGGAGGACGATCAGTCCGACGGGAGCAGTTGATGCAGATTAAAAAACAAAAGTATTCAGGGGTCGATTTCCTCACTGCTGCACAGACGTGAGGAAGATCACACTGGACTCACTGGTTTACACACCAGCTGCAGCCAGAGTCTTCTTAAACTACTAAATATCAGCTGTTCCGTCACTTCGTCTCTTTGAGAAGCGGCTGCTCACTCCGGGAAGCTGGGGATGCATCCCTCCAGACCAATGAGCTCGGGCCACGCTTCATATCTATTCACTGCTGCGTCATTCTTCTTGAACTGAAAAGACAGAAACACAGAGCGGACTCTGACTCAAACCACGACAGCAGATAATCCTTCAAACACACGATTGGTCAATTCATTGATGAGCTGATCAGCAAAATTCAAAAAAATGTCTTTGATGTCTTTTCATTGCATATATGACAAATCAATTTGATGTAAGATTGTATGCAGTCTAGCTAAGCTAGCTGTTTCCTCCTGATTCCAGTCTTTGTGCTAAGCTAATGTTACAATGTCTTCTTTTTATTTCAGGGAAATTAAATCACTGAGGAGTAAATTATCACATTCATTAAGATCGCTCAGACAAACTGTGATTTGTGAATATGGGCTGTACAAATAAAACCTGACTGATTGACATTCAACATGACTCATCCATGCTCGGTGTTACGTGTGGTACGAGTCTTCAGTCTGTCGTGTTCATTTCGTCTTCGTGCACGTCTTCTAAAATCTTCCGGATACAAATGAAACGGACGAGAGGGAGCAGGACCACGGGATATTGCTCGGGGGCAGTGTAGCGAGAAATTTCTACAATGGCTGAACTTTTTGAGGAGAGACTTTACAAGTTGCTAAGTTTGACCACTGTTTACAACATGGCCGCTTTCGATCTCTTCTTAAGAGACACGGCATCTCAATTCAGGGGCTGTATCCTTTTGACGCTGCCTTTGAAGAAAGATGTCTTATTTTGAAGGCTCCTTCATTTGTGGCCAACAAATTCGTCCTTCAATCCCTGAGAAGCGAAGGCTCCAACAGGTGGATCCTTGCTCGGCGGTGACGTCCAGGTATCAGGCTCAAACTAAACCAAACAGCTGACAGTAGACATGTTCAAAAACAAAGGGCGCTAAAACGTTCTCGTCGTGTCCAACTTCATCTGCTTGGCAACAGCAGTCCGGGCGTCTTTTCCTACTTAAAGGCAGAATAAATGAGCCGTCAGTGTGAATGAGGTGTGATCTGGCTGCTGGTACCTTCTCGAAGTGGCTCGTCACAGCTGCTCCTTTCCCACCAACAAACACCCAGTTATCTCTGAAGCCCAGCGACTGGATCATAGAACTTCCCAGTTGAGTGATCAGCGTCCTCCCTTCGTCATTTAACCTGTTACACACAAACACGTGTTCAGCCACAGAACACCAGCACATCCCGCTCACATGTTTCCCCTCCTCTGAAGTTCCAGCTTCTAACATGAGAATATTTATTAGTTTTCTGATTTGGTTGGTGAGGGTGAAAATCACATCTCTGAACTGCAATGGACATGTTTTTGTACTGTTGTAGAAAAGGTTGCATCCCAAGTGTTTTCTGTGAGTTTGCAGAAGAGAATGAGAGTAAACAGTGTCAAAGGTCACAGTGCCCTCACATTACTGAGAATGCAACATGTCAGGAAGTGGTGGAGGGACAGAACCTGCTCCGTTGACAGAGGCTCAACCTCGGGGACCTGACTGTCATTTCTTTAAGAAAACGTTTCTCTGATGGCAGCAGATTCAGAAGATGAGAATAAAGAAACATTTACTTTGACGCAGGATCGTCAAAAGACGCCATCAGCACAATGGTGCCCGTCTCAATGCTGCTCAGGAACTCGAGGAGCTCTTTCACGTCTGCAACACAAACACAGAGTCCATGTGTTTATCGGCTCAAACCATCCGACCACACAGAACCACGCAGTCGTTAGAAAACTCTCAATGACTCATCAGATGTTACTCACCCCCGCTGTACATGTCAAAGTTACCCGTCTTCACGACTTCTCCGGTTTTACCTGTTAAAGAAGAAGAGTGATGAATAAACCTGCAGCTTCATCATTCAGAATAAATAAATCATCTGGAGGTGATGCAGTGGTCCAACACTCACCATTTATTATAACTATGTTTATTCCTAATCCAGCATTATTCATCACTGTCCCAAGAACCCTGAGGAAAGTTTGAAACATCAAATATCAATAACAGCCGACGAGTGCGGCAGGAAGAGACGACCAGAAGTCACCAGAGGTTTGGAACACGTCCACGAACCAGGACATAAGGTTCTCAACAGCTTCTGCAACGTTCACTGAATTAAATATTATCTTAAAAAGAGTTAGAGTAGAAAATACTTCACTTTATGTCTCACTCTTATCCTGTAAAATCCTCTATAAACATGTAGTAATTCATTTTAAGCTACCGTACATTTCTACTGCATTATGTCTCCGATTTATCAGTTTGCTGATTAGTATTATTATTATTATTATTATCGGCCGATACCAGTTTCAAATCGGTGCGTAACGCCATTGGTCAGAATGTACCAGATATTTCCTCTAATGCCGAAATGAAAACTTTTATTTTGCAGAATAAACAACGCAGAGTAGATGTGGATTCGTGTTTCTATTTTGAATAAAAAAGGATTATTTTCTTTCTTGTGTTTATTTTATTGGTCAATATATCGGCATCGGCGCCCATAATACATATCAGTTCTCTTGTTTGTTGTGGAGCAGTTTGATCTCATCTTGTTACAACCACACAGACAGAAACAGGACTGGAGTCGTTCAGGCAGAGGAACTCACATCTGGGCCTGGAAGCAGATCTTTGGAGCCGCGGCGTTGGCGGCTCCACTCTGGATGTAGAAGCTGAAGTGCTTCTCAGGACAGTTTCCTGGCATCGGACATGAATTAGCTGGAGAGGAGACATCGATCAATCCATTAGCAGCTTCGTCAGAAACACATCAGAGGTTCACACTGACCCGGTTTCCTCCATCACTCACCTGATGAGTTCTGACTGGACTTGTCGAAGCTTTTGGATAAAACCTGTTGAAATTCATCTGGAAAAACAAGAGTTCACACATGTTCGAGTCCATGTCCCATCTGCTAACATGGAGGAGGCAGGGTGTATGAGCTATACTGCAGCCAGCCACCAGGGGCGATGTCAGTGTAAATAAAGATGGACGACAGCCGAGTGAAG
>NC_061487.1:28499289-28584289 GCF_022539355.2 Hippoglossus stenolepis
AGGACGTCCTTCATGTGTCCCAGGACGGACTCAGGTTCACACTGATAACAGAACGTGGTCACGTGGCTCAGACTCTGAATGTGGTCTGGAGGGATCAGGTCTATATCTGATCTGAGTGTGTCCACACCTGAACTTAGAGCTGTGATCGGATCATGTTAATACCAGGTGTGAACGGGGCCTCACTGTTAGAGGCATCGTCTCATCTGAACTTAGATTCAGATCCTGTCAATGACCTCAGCTCATTAATCTTTTAGAAACATGGGGATGGAGACGCTCATGAATGTGAGAGATGAGCATCATTATTTCACCGGATTCACATGACGTTTAAATCATGTGAATCCACGTATTCAACACGATATCCCCACACATCAGACGGTAAAGGCCTCCGATCACCACTGATGTGTCTATGGTGACGGATGGATCACGTTTATTTGAATCACAGCCGCAGACACCAGCCGGATGAAGAGCTGTGAGCAACACTTCACTGTGTGAGGAGTGTACAGTGCAGATGTGTGTGAACTGCAGGTGTAACTGAGGAGGTCATTGAAATGTGAGCTGTACAGCTCTCCTATTGAGATGGTTGACACCCCCCGTGGGGTGTACGTCCGCAGGTCCAGTCGCCCGGTGAGGTCCCTGCTCTGTCCGTCACCAGCCACCATCCAAACGGGGCGCTCCCCAGCGGAGCAGCAGCTCTACGTCTCCTCTGGCTTACTCCTCACCACAGGAGGTCCAGACCTCGACAGACCAGCAGCGACACCTCTACAGGGACGCTCTACATCCCCACAGCACCGTGGCCTACATCAGGGCGCTGAGGTGTCCGGAGGTTCCGACCGGGTTCAGCATCAAGGCTCTTTGGTCCAGCACCTCCCTCTCTCTGCCCAGCGCCGCCCTCTCCTGCTCCACCATGGCTCGGTCCCGTTCCACCGCCGCCCTCTCTCTCTCCAACCACAGCCTCTCTGCCTGCACCGCCGCCCTCTCTCTGTCCACCGCCGCCCTATCTCTCTCCACCATCTCCCTCTCCTGCTCCAGCGCTGTTCTCTCCCTCTCCACCATCTCCCACTCCCTGTCCAGTCCTCCCAGCTGCCCATCGCACACCTCCGAGCTCCGCTGGTTCTGCTCGGCGCCGTCGCAGAACGCCTCCTGTCCGTAGTCAGAGGAGGGGGCGGGTGGAGGAGGAGGGACGTGGCGGGACCTGTGTCTAGGGGCGGGGTCAAGCTGCTGGTCATCGTCCTGGGTGACGGGTGTGAGGAGGGGGGCGCTGCTGGCCAGCCGGCCTTCCATGGCGTCATTCATCAGGTGAAACCACGGCCAGGAGGAGGCGCTGTCTGCTACACTCTCCATCCCTACAGGAGGATACTTGAGATCCTAAGGAGATGAAAGAGGATAAATCAATCCACTGCTGAAAATAGGCCTCAAACAAACGTTTCCTGTTTGATAGAAGACAGAAACTGTGTGTGTGAGAGAGAGAGAGAGAGAGAGAGAGAGAGAGACAGAGACAAGAGAGAGAGAGAGAGAGACAGACAGACAGACAGACAGACAGACAACAGACAGAGGAGAGAGACAGACAGACAGACAGACAGACAGACAGAGAGACAGACAGACAGAGAGAGAGAGACAGAGAGAGAGACAGACAGAGAGAGAGACAGAGAGAGAGAGACAGAGACAGAGACAGAGACAAAACATCATTCTACATCAGGTTTAAATATGGTCTGAAACTGATTTCTCAAGTAACTTTAAACACTCGAGCTTTAGTGGAACTATGCACCAGAACACATTCGCCTGTATTGGTTCTAGGTTTATCTTGAATTAGCGAACATAGAACCTTGTATCTCCTCTTCAGGTTGTCCCATTTCTTTGCCATTTGGTAGGTTGAGACCTTCCCCTGCAGCCCCAGCTCCTTCAGGATGGCCCTGAGAGAGGGGGGGGGCAGAGAGAGAGGACGTCATGAACAGACGACAGATTGAGACGACATCTAAAAGATGACACTTGAGTTGCTGTGAGTTTTATCTGAGTCTCTCACTTCCAGGCGGCTTTGGCAGCGTTCCTCCTCCCGGTGAACAAGCCTTCGTTAGCCGCTCGGAGTTTAATCATCATCCTGGTGTCCTGGTCGGTCACTGTGAGACACGTGTGGACAGTTTTTCACAGCTGAAAAGTTGAAGTTAACGTTTTCTTGAGGAAACTTGTCTTACTTTTGTATGAGAGGTCAGAGGGCGTTGAACACTCCTCTCCACTGGCGTCGATGTAGGTGACGTTCCCATCAGACTCGGTGTTGTCCCCCCCGACCATACTCTCTAGCTCCGACACGCTGCTCCTCTCTGCCATCAAACAGTCTCTGTCGGGAGGAGACGAGCCAAAGACGGCGTCCTCCTCATTGGTCCAGATGGGTGTCACTTTGGGAGCTTTGCCCGACAGACGTCCCTCCAGGGCATCATTCATCAGGTGGAACCAGGGCCATGAGGCCGGGTTAGTCTGGTTCTCCATCCCCCGGGGAGGGAACTTCAAGTCCTGCAGACAGGAGGACAGACAGTCAGTTAGACAGAGGGGTGTCCTGTTGTAAGATGCAGGACGATCACACACGTCACCTTGAATTTGGTCTTGAGGTTGTCCCACTTCTTGGCGACCTGGTCTGGTGTTATCTTCCCCGTCAGACCCATCTCCTTCACTATCCCCCTGTAGACAAACTACTCAGTAAAATGTAACCTCAGATCTGAGCCACTGCATCGTTTGACGAATGCTAACTAAAAATGCTAGTTTTTCTAATGCTGACTGGACAGGAGGCTGAAAGGGCGAGGGAGGCGTGGCTGCATGTGAGAGCGACACGGCGCCTCCAGAACCCCTGAAGACATCAGTGTGGCGGAGGACCGTGGTGCTGCTACTTACCAGCTGGTGCAAATGGTTTGTAGCTATAACATAAAATGTCAAACAAATCCTTTGTCTTCAGTCTTTGTTTTAGTTCAGATTCTTTCTGTGCTGTGACTTGATGACTCACATTCATTTAACTTCTTTATTACTGTATAATTCCCCAAATTTACACCCAACAAACTCTTTAATCAAATATCAACATCTATATTTTATTTATGTATTTGTGCTCCTTTACCTCCAGGCCGGCTTTGCAGTGTTTCTCCTCCCGGTGAACAGAGACTCGTTAGCAGCTCGTAACTCTATCAGTCGCCTGGTGTCGTCTTCTGTCACTGCAAACGAGGACAGACGCAGGAACGTCATGATCACAAAGCATTTTGTCTTCATTGGATATTGACAGGAAAACACTCCTCCGGAAATTTCCAGCCGGTAAACTGGCTGATTGGTTCTCATCAGTCACGTGACTCGACTAGCAGCGGTGAACACAAAGCGTCGCTAACACTTCCTGTCAGTAATAGTTCCACCTCGTCGTCCCTGCTCTGACTCTTCACTGCTCCTCCTTCAGAGGAGTTTCTGTTACTAAGCAACCAACTGCAGAGGAGACAATCTACTTCCTGTTTACATCACATGACCAGTGTGGGTGACCGGTCATGTGACTTGTGTGTTCAGATGTGTTAATGTGGACGGAGCCTGATAGTTTCAAATGACAACGTATCTACACGTTGACTGAAAATACATAATGATATTCTGACCTGTGATAATTTCAATTCAAATGATTGAATAATTCATTGAGATGATTAATTGATGATTTGCTGATAAAAACCTAATCAGAAGATTGTTAGGACCTTCTGACCTCAGGAAGCTGAAAACCTAATGACATTCTTGAATGTTGTCAAATCATAAATCAAGCGTCCACCTGATTTGACCCTGTTAACAGTTTTCCATCACTCTTACATTTATAGGTAAACTCCGACATCCGGTGCAGCTCTCCCAAAGCTGTGGACCCATTCTTCTCCTCATTGTCAACCAGCAGGTCCATCTCCGACTCCGTCAGAAACTCCGCCATCCCCCCTCGGCTCCGGCGGGCTCGTTTCTTGGGCGCTGGGGACAGAGGCTCGCAGTCTTCATCTTCGTCCTCCACAATGGGCGTGAGGATGGGAGCGACGTTGGCAAATCGTCCCTCCATGGCGTCGTTCATTCGGTAGAACCAGGGCCAGGAGCTGGGGTTCGTCTCCACCCCTCGAGCAGGAAACTTCAGCTCCTGGTAGAGACAGAAAACTCTACAGATCGTCCACAGAGGGACCTTAACGTCCTGCCAGCACTACCACCAACTCCAGCTACTGTTACCCAAGGCCCACGGGAACGCCGCAGCGTCTCTACACGGTTACTTCCTCTTAAACTCTGCTCTAACATGTCAGGTAATAACCGAGCTATGGCAGAACGTTTGGTCACAATCTGTGAAGTGACAAGGAGAGTGAACCTGGGGACATTCTTATCCTAAAGCTCTCACACTTTTCCCAAGTGCAGCCTTTATGTTCGGGCCCTGATCACTGACAGACACTGGTTACTGGCTCTTGGATGTTTTCGCTGGTCTTTTTGAGATGAATGTCAAATTCCAGAATGCAACTCTCCAGCTGCCACTTCTCAGGGATGCAGTGACAAGTAAGGACTGGATTTGCCCTCTTGTTGAATTTGTCTGTCAACATATCTGTGGTAACAGTGATCCCGCCGTCTTCCATCACTTTCTGGACGGCCACATAAAGTTTCTCCTTATCTGCAGCGGCCTGTTGCTTTGCCCTGTCAGTTTGCCAATGAGGTATGATGGCATCAGAGTCAACAGCAGCATATTGAGCTCCAATATCAATTAGTGTCTAGGCTACCTGGACCAATAACCAGGCAACACAGGTCCACGCATCACCCACCAGTTTGCATTCAGCTCCGGAAGGCACTCTCGACGGACGAAGGAGGTTAAAGTATTTGCCTGACTTGGCGGACTTCATGATGTACCATGTGTGAGGTTTCAGTTCTGTGTTTTTCATTTTGTTTTTACTTTCTTTTTGAATTTTCCTTAAGACCTTCTTCAACTCCATTGTATATTTACGCTCAAGACATTAAAGGACCCGCACCTGCCGCTCTGAGACTACAGACTGCTAAATCATGCCTGACGAAAAATGAAGATTAAAATATGTTACATAATTAACATTTTCCACATTAGTGATGTATGAGGCCTATTTCACCCACTAAACCAATCCGATATTAATCAGAAATGTTCATTTTTGACAACAAAGGAAATCTTAATCTGTGTTTGATCTTTAACATCCGGACATCCGTCACCGGACGGGAAGAAGTCGACTGTGTCCGTCCGAAACTAGAAAGAAGGTTGCGTCGCACTTTGAGCTGCTTTGTGGCAGGTGTTAGAAAGGGCCCGTGGTTTCTGGAGCTGGAGGTGGCTGCACCTACCTTGTACCTCCTCTTCAGGTTGTCCCACTTCTTGGCTAACTGATCAGTGGTCAGCTTCCCCTGAAGACCCAGCTCGTACAGAATGGCTCTGCAAGACATGATGCTCAAGTTCAATCCCTGACCGAAGGACAACAGACACAAAAACTGAACCCTGAAACACAGCGAGGACACGCAGAGCAAACTAAAATAACTAATGTCTGTATCGTCCAGACTGAAATAAAGATGATCATTAATTTACTGTGTCAGGTTTCATCTGTTTTAGGATTTTAAGATATTGGAGTTCCTCATTAAAATAATAAGTAACTCGTTATCTATGAGAAATGACTTCGCTATATGTCCACGTCATGTTTGATTCTTTATTTGGTGTTACGAGATGTTTCTTTTGTATTGAGACGTTTCTGAGTTTACCAATAGCTCCCTCTAGTGGCTTGACTACATGATCCAAGTCTTGATTCAAGAGTTAACAGGTAGAATTGATTAGACCACACCCACAAACGTTTGCCAGCCAATAATGGAAAGACCACATGTGACAAGACAATCAAACATGTGGGGGTGTTCTGGATCCACACGGGGAGGGAGTCTCCTCTTCAGCTTCATCCACTGAATCCAGACATTGGGCCTCATTCACAAACAGTGCGTACGCACAAATCTGGAATTCATCAATATGTTCTGACCTAAATTTGTTCGCAGAGTACGAACAAATGTAGAACTTCCTCAGACCATGCGTACGCAGAAATGATGAAGGCCCGGCGTGGTGGAGTCCACGTCTCGATGCATCTAAGAGAAATGTCCACAGCTCAGCTCTGTGCAGGACACAGCGTTTACCGCCTCGGTTATTGCAGCCAAGGTTTAATTTTTTTAAAACGTCGTCACTCCGGAGGACACACTACAGAGAAGTGTGTATTTTGTGTCTTCCACATCCAACACAATTGTTTCAATTTCTGCTGTGAATTCTTCAGTTTTTTACCTTTTCTCTCTTCATGACAAACGCACTTATAAGGGGGAAAGAGGCGTGGCAGTATGCTAATTACAGAGAGATTTAGAATGATTCTGATTTACAAACATACGCACGGTGATGAGTCAGCTGGTGCGCACACGTCATGAATCCGGGGGTGAACATTTCTGTGCACATGTTAGTGAATGAGGCCCAATGTTCTACTCCAACTCTCGGTTACTAAATAATTCACGACACGTTTGCTCATTGCTCACCACGTGGTGGCGCCATCACTGCCACAGTGTAGGTGATGAACGAGACCGTCACTCACCTCCAGGCCGGTTTGGCTGAATGCTTCCTGCCAGTGAAGAGCGCTTCGTTCGCAGCTCGAAGTTTGATCATTCGCTCTGTTTCTGGTTCAGTCACTTCGAAGAAGAGGAAGAGGTTTTAGTAACGAGCGGAGAAACAAACTGTTTAAGTCGAAGAGAAAAAAGAATCGATTCTACAGATCAAGGAAACGCTGTGTTTAGGGCTGATAGTATAGAAACCGACATCTAAACTCTGTTTATACAACAGTAAAGAGGAGCTGCCTACTTTTATACGAGCACTCGGTCATCCTCCTCCAGCCCATTGGGACTCCCTCTGTGGGAGGAGCCTCCGTGTGACCCATCCCATCGTCCTCCACCGTCTCCGCTGCCACTGTATCGTCCATCTCCGTCTTGATGAGGAACTCCAGGATGTCAGTGTTCTCCTGCGTCTGGCTTGACTGGCTGTTGCCGCGGTGACCAGTGTTGGCGGCGGCCTCCAGGCTTAGCACCAGGTTGCTGTTGTAGAGTCGACCCTGCATGGCTTCATCCATGATGTGGAACCAGGGCCACGACTCCACGACACCCCCCATGCTGTCCTGACCCTGGTAGGGCTGCTTCAGATCCTGGGAGACACAACCAGCTTTACAGACACCTACAGGCTCATACAGATACATACACACCGGAAAATACGTTTTCAGATTAAATCTTATTTAAAGAGTCTTCACACAAAAAAGGAAAAAGTTAAAATGTGAGAGATACGTTGTGTGTTTCTGAACAAGAAACATGTCTCTGGACCAAATTGAAGAAGATATGAACTAATGAAGTTTGAACTTTTTGGACAGACTGTGACTTTTACTGGTCACATCTCCTTTAATATCGGTATTTTTGATTTTCCAAATAATACATCATGTGTGGAATCCTCATTTTAAGCTAAATGTTGGATTTATATCAAACCTTCACGAACATCACTGTTGTTGAGGTGATAACAAATCTGTAATGATCAGTTCAGTCTTTGATGCAGCAGATGTGTCGACGCTGTGTCTGTCCTCTCGCAGGTTTGACTACGTCCATCACGTGTTTATCACAACCGGCCAATAGAAGCCAACATATCTGAGCACACATGATGATAGAGCACAGATGTGATGCAGTTTTGTTCTTAGTCTTGTTTACACCTGGCTGGAGAGTTGTACATGTCTGTAATCAGAGAAATTAAACCATAACCTGGAATGGACATTTTGTCATTTGTGGATGTGATGTTGTGTGAGCAGACGTGCGTGTGGAAGATTGACCAAATTGTTTATCAAAAAGGGAAACTTTAGGTTTACGATTATGGCTCAGAGACTTTAACTTTATTGCCTCTTTGAAGCCTCAGTTTTACGGTATCTTTTTGTATATGGTTGGGATCTCACACCCGAGGTCTCACTCCAGGGGTCGCCCACAGAGACATGAAGGCAGGATGTGTCCCACCCCGATAAGACATCAGGAGGGTAATTAATACCTTTACACACCCAAGGGGAGGGGCTGTGGGTTATAAGAACACAGATCTCATGTCTGTTCTTCCTCATTTGTACATGTCATCCAGGGGACGTGTACCGTGAGTCCATCTGCAGCTGCTGGATTCAACTTACAGAAAGAAGTGTTGGACTTTGTGCCTGATTCACAGACATGCCACCACAAACTGTGAGGGTCAGTAACACAGAAGCTTTTATGAACTGCATCCGGCTCAGGCAGAAGGAACAGGACGTCTGTGCGGTTCAGGTCGGGCTTGGACAGAGTCTCTGCTCCTGTAACTGACGTCCATCGAAGTGTTTCTCCTCCATGATGGTGGTTTTGTAGCAAGATGGCACCGAAGAGCAGGAGGATCAGTCGACTCCCTGTCTCTTCTCATGCGTGTTATTGTGCCAGTCGGGGGTCCCTGCTGGTAAAGGTCTGGTAGTGTGGGACCCCCCTTTGTAAATAGCTATGTTGTAGGAACTCACTGCAAGACTCCCGACCCGTCAGGAGGTGTGAACCGTGATCCGGTGAAAGTGGTAGTGAGAACTTGAGTTTCATGTGGACAGCTTTCTGCTGCACACGCCTGAGATGTGGACCTTACCTTGTACTTTGTCCGCAGGTTGTCCCACTTCTTGGCGATCTGGTCTGCGGTCAGCTTCCCCTCCAGACCCAGGCCCTTCAGGATGGTGCTGCAGGGGGTGGAGGAGAATCACGCTCAGCAGCAGAGGAAACATACCACACATCATGCTACAGGGTCCAGGTTCATACCTCCACGCTATCTTGGCAGAGTTTCTTTTCCCGGTGAACAGAGCCTCGTTGGACGCCCTGAACTCAATCAGCCTCTTCACGTCCTCCTCAGTCACTGCAGGGGTCAAAGGTCAACACCTGTACAGGGCAGCCTACAGGTGTGAAACACATCAGCACGAACATCACTTACTTTTATAGGAGTTCTCCGGGAACTGTGGCAGCGGGTTGAGGCCGGACTCCATCGTAAGGGAGGAAGTGACCAAGGAAGGGAAGAAGGAAGGGAAGAAGGAAGGAAGGGAGGGAGGGAGGAAGGGAGGAAGCAGTGTTGGTGTTCAGGCCTGATGCTAACTCCACCCGGAGCTTCCCCGCTCTCCTCCTCCTAAAGTAGCGCTGCTCCGTCCATCATGTGCGGCGCAGCCGCCGCGGATTCACCGTAACTTAGACCGGCCGCTGGTTGTCTGTGTCCCCCGAGGATAGCTCCTGGTAAACCGCGAACAGAAGCGGGCTAGCACAGTCAGCTAACCCGAACAACGAGCCCAAACACACCGGCCCCGTTAGCTGAGCCTGCCGCTGCCTGCCGCTGCTTCACGTCATCGCGACACAAGAGAAGCCGACGGTACATGAACCGGTTACCGTTACCGGAGCTAAGCTAAGCTAACCAAAGCTAACCAGAAGCTAAGCAGCATCCCGTTCGCTGAGAGGAGGGGCTGCTCGATAACCCCGCCCGGGCCTGCCCTCCGTCACGTGACCCGAAGCCCGGGGGGCGGGGTTTAGAGTCATCGAAAACAAAACATTTGTATAAACATGAACTTAGTTGAACTGTAGTTTTATAAGAGTAAAGTATTAATGAGGTTATAACATAAGACAACATTGTCGTATGACATTGAAATTGGTTCAACATTTTAAATCCAAGTTCTCTTCGCTGCTTATTTACAAAAAAAACTTTATTTACTATTATGACATTATTCTCAGATTTTATTTTTATAAAATGGCCCTTTGTAATTTTCAGTATTTTTGATCAGATTATTTTTCAGATGAATCAAATTTCTTTTATTTTGAAAGAACAGGAGCTGATCCCAGTTCAGCTTCTTTTATTTTGAAAGAACAGGAGCTGAACACAGTCAATTCAGCCGCTTTTATTTTGAAAGAACAGGAGCTGATCACAGTCAATTCGGCAGCTTTTATTTGGAAAGAACATGAGCTGATCATAGTTCAGATTCTTTTATTTTGAAAGAACAGGAGCTGATCCCAGTTCAGCTGCTTCTATGTTGAAGGAACAGGAGCTGATCAGTCAATTCAACAGCTTTTATTTCGAAAGAACAGGAGCTGAAACCAGTTCAGCTGCTTCAATTTTGAAACAAGAGGAGCTGATCAGTTTCTCACAGTTTCTCCACCAGCTTCTGGAACAAAGACACAAGTCTCTGTCTGGTCTCCAGCTGGTCTGGGTCCAGATCTGCAGGCCTCAGGTTCTGGTAGAACCTGGTCTGAAGAACCACCTCCTCTGTCGTCATCTCAGCCGAACCTCTGACCGCCTCCCTCTCTCTCCTGAACAGTGCTCTCTCTCTCGCCAACTCGTCTTGAGCTCTTTCCACAAACGCTCTGTCTCTATCCAGAACGGCTCTGTCTCTCTCCAGAAAAGCTCGGTCTCGATCCAGAAAAGCTCGGTCTCGGTCCAGAAACGCTCGGTCTTTGTCCACAGCCGCTCGCTCTCTCTCTACAGCCGTCAGCTCTCGCTGCAGGGCGGCCATGTCTCTGTTCAGCAGCGCTCGGTCTCTCTCTAAAGCAATCAGCTCCCTGTCGAACTCTGCCTGCTCTCTCTCCAGAGCCCGCCTCTCTCTCTGCAGCTCAGACAGCTTCCTGTCCAGCTCCATGGCGTCCTGCACCATGTTTCCTGCAGAGGAGCTTGTCTTGTTGGTGTTTGGTGCAGCAGCAGTGGTGCGGTCCGGCGGTAACGTGCTTCCGTTTATCACAGATTGACTCTGGGCGATTCTCACGTTGAACCCATCTCCTCCGGCTGCAGCGCCCTCTGCAGGTGGTTCAGCTCTGGTCGCCTCCAGGATCCCCCCAAGCACCCCCACCCCCTTCAGACTTCCTGCTTCAATGGCACTGAACGCAGAAAAATCCTCCTCCATGCTGTGAGGGCTGAGCGGAGGCAGGTCTGCAGCGTGTGCCTCGTCTTCGTCCAACAGGGAGGGCTGCACGACGTTAGCGGTCCCAGCCAGGCCACCACTCATGGCCTGGTCCATCAGGTGAAACCAGCGCCACGAGCTGGGTGTGGTCGAGTTCTCCATCCCCACCGGAGGGTTCTTCAGCACCTGAGTGACAGAGTAGAAGTTCCCGTAAGGGTTTTCTAAACATTCTGGGTAACAGGTTCTCTAACAGGAGCAAAGACAAATGTCAGGTCTTTCATTTCAATTCAGTTCAAAGATTTTAGAAGAAGAAACAAAATCTACAGATGATAATGCTGTTTTTGTTTCAGTAAAAATGTTGGAATGAGATTTGTTTCAGAATGATGAAGGTGTGTGATGATGAAGTGGGTTGATAGGATTTTGTTGGGGTTTCTACTAGACACCTCAACAAGCCTTGTATCTGGTGAACTGTTGTCACTTCTGCAGAAATTCAATAACAATAAATGTAAACACAATCTTTGTTCGTTGATTTCTTTCTGTATCCCTCTTCTCTGTTTCTTTAATTGAAACAGTCAAAACCACAACTAGCTTTGTTGCGTTGGATTGCGTGCGGAACAGTTTGCGTTGTAATGTGTGTGGGACTGTTTCTTTGGAAGGTGTTTTGATGTCCTGTCCCTCACTCGGTTCAGAAACAGTTCTGATAGATCACATGACTGACCTTGTACTTTTCTTTCAAGTTGTTCCATTTCTTCTTCAGCTGCCGAGCCGACATCAGCCCCTGGAGCCCCATCTCCCTCCCGATGGCCCTGCAGCACAGATCATCCTGCTGTGAATCTGCCTTTGATCTGAACCAGTGACTTTGATTTTCAGTTCAGCTCAGACACCTGAGGTGGCGCATGACGACAATTCAAGCTGTTACCAAGACAAAGATATACTTGCTTTCCAGCTGCGCATTTGCAAAGACAACCAGATACTTTGTGGGCTTCATTGTTCACGTACTACTTTTGTACTATGTGTGTGTTACTGGAGTACATGTGTGCATTACATCTTGCGGACATGTTGCATTAATTTCTGAAAACGTGCACAATCTTCGCACAAACAGACGCAGGATATGCGAGGCAGCCATGAAAATCCTGTTTATTTTCAAAATGAGAAAAATAATCAATCGTAAAACAACTAAACGAGATGAAGTCATATTAAAGTTTCCGCTGCCACAGTCGGTTATTTCACATGATTCCAGGAGAAGACGTAAACACTAGTAGTAACTGATAGAACAGTAACCAGCAGCCTGACCTCCAGCCTCTCATGGCCGAGTTCTTCCGCCCGGTGAAGATGGCGGCGTTGGAGGCACGAAGCTGAATCATCGTCCGGATGTGTACGTCTGTCACTATGGAAACAGAGAAGCCGTCAGTCTGATGTCTGTCTCCACAGAAACTGTCTCACTGGTCAATACACATAGCTTCCTGATATGTAACAGGGCATGGACCACTAGTTGACTCTGGTTAAGACGGGTTAAGGATGGTTGGGGTCTAGTTAACAATGGCTGGGGTCTAGTTAAGGATGGTTGGGGTCTAGTTAAGGATGGTTGGGGTCTAGTTAAGGATGGTTGGGGTCCAAAGAACAAATGTTGGGGTCTAGTTAAGGATGGTTGGTGTCTAGTTAACAATGGTTGGGGTCTAGTTAAGGATGGTTGGGGTCTAGTTAAGGATGGTTGGGGTCTAGTTAACAATGGTTGGGGTCTAGTTAAGGATGGTTGGGGTCTAGTTAAGGATGGTTGGGGTCTAGTTAACAATGGTTGGGGTCTAGTTAAGGATGGTTGGGGTCTAGTTAACAATGGTTGGGGTCTAGTTAAGGATGGTTGGGTTCAGTTAAGGATGGTTGGGGTCTAGTTAAGGATGGTTGGGGTCAGGTTAACAATGGTTGGGGTCTAGTTAACAATGGTTGGGGTCTAGTTAAGGATGGTTGGGGTCTAGTTAAGGATGGTTGGGGTCTAGTTAAGGATGGTTGGGGTCTAGTTAAGGATGGTTGGGGTCTAGTTAAGGATGGTTGGGTTCAGTTAAGGATGGTTGGGGTCCAGTTAAGGATGGTTGGGGTCTAGTTAAGGATGGTCATCCAGTTAGGATGGTTGGGGTCTAGTTAAGGATGGTTGGGGTCTAGTTAAGGATGGTTGGGGTCCAGTTAACGATAGTTGGTGTCTGGTTAACAATGGCTGGGGTCCAGTTAAGGATGGTTGGGGTCTAGTTAAGGATGGTTGGGGTCTAGTTAAGGATGGTTGGGGTCCAGTTAAGGATGGTTGGGGTCTAGTTAAGAATGGATGGGGTCCAGTTAAGGATGGTTGGGGTCTAGTTAAGGATGGTTGGGGTCCAGTTAAGGATGGTTGGTGTCTATTTAGAATGGTTGGGGTCTAGTTAAGGATGGTTGGGGTCTAGTTAAGGATGGTTGGGGTCTAGTTAAGGATGGTTGGGGTCTAGTTAAGGATGGTTGGGGTCTAGTTAAGGATGGTTGGGGTCTAGTTAAAGAATGTTGGGGTCTATTTAAGGATGGTTGGGGTCTAGTTAAGGATGGTTGGGGTCTAGTTAAGAATGGTTGGGAAGCTGGTTGGGCCGCTGTGGCTGAGGGGGCAGAGCGGTCATCCTTCAACCAGAAGGTCAGCAGTTCGTTCCTCAGTCTTCTCCATCTGCATGCCGAAGTGTCCTTGGGCAAGGTACTGAACTCCTAAATGGCCCCTCATAGATGATGAATACACTAATTATAAAGAGCTTTGGATAAAAGCGTCTGCCAAATGACATGTAATGTAAAAATGGTTGGCCTCTAGTCAAGAAGGAAATAAACAGGATGTTACCACAAACAACAACAATAATAACAATAATAACAACAACAATGAATGACGTGTCTCTGAATACCGGAAGTGAGCGGAGCAGCGTCACTAACCAGTTCAACATCAACACGAATATCCAACAAGAACCAAACACGTGACATTAGCATCTGAAGCTTTAGGACTTTACTTCTGAACGTGTTCGCCATGTTTACGTTCCTCCAGCTGCACGAGCCTCCTCCGCCTCTTCTCTGTCTGCTACCGGAAGTCCACAGTGACTCACTGACGGAGCTCTGCTGCCCCCTGCAGCCCAGGATAAGCATCGCAACACAAAAAAGAAACTTCATAAAGACAACGTGCAAAATAAATGAATTCATATTTTGTTGATGTAAATAAATGATTCATATTAGTTTAAAGCCTATTTTGTTCGAACATGGTAAAAGAGCTCTGAAACTAGAGGAATCCCAATAATCTGAATCACAAGATTAAATGGATCAATTCTTTAAAGCAAACACAGATTGTTAGCAATAAATCAATGTTATTCAAAACATGTGTAAAAACTATGGAAATCTAATTTTACAGTAAAACATAAATAATTCGTTCCTGTCCACACATCATAATATGGAAGGAAATGTCTTTAACAATGTATATTTGATCATTTTAATTTAAAATGAATATTATATATATATTTCATATCTACGCTTATTTTGACTTTAGCTTTGTTTGTTTGATGTATTTGTGTGTTTGTTTTTCTGCAGTGGACAGATATTAAATACAATTAAAGAATGTGAGGATTTTACATTTCAGGCAACACAGGAACTTGAATTAATTAAAGTAACTTCTTCTTGAGTTTTTTTCTGCAGTAAAACTAAATTATTTTCATGAATGAAATTACTATGATTCTTTCTCTTGTATACAACGTGAGGTTTTATTTCAGTGAAGATCTGCTCTGTCGCCCCCTACAGGCAGAACTCATCATGTTCACACAACACCGGAACACGCTACAGTTTCCTTTCAAAATAAAAGTACACGAACATGGTAAACGCGTTCTGAAACTTTCTGTGACTTATTTCTGCTTCACCAGCTCATTCAAAGCTTTTCTGATTATTTCTTCAATAAGTAACGTTTTTTAATAAATGAGTAACTGTCTGCAGATTTAACTTCCTGTGTCATTTGTATAACACAATGACCAGTGATTATTCAAAGGTTTATTTGTACAGTTGGTTTGATGATGGACCTGTTCTCCTGCAGTGTGTGAGGATAGCTGGTGTTTTATTTTGAAGGAGATGAGCAGAAGCCGTGTGTGGACCTGGTGTCCACATCCTGGTGGAGAAGAGAAGATGGAGAGATGATGGAGAGAAGAGATGGAGGAGAGACGAGAAGATAAAGTCCGTTTATCTCACGTCCACATGAAGAAAACAGTCACATCCGTTTCCTGAACAGGTAACGTGACTGTTTAACATCGACTCTGACGTCATCACAGCTGATGCGCGATACATAAACAGACTGATATGAATTATGAATTCATACATGATGAAGATGATGATGGTGATGAATCCTTAATGACTCAATGTCACCTGTCACTACACACACACACACACACACACACACACACGCACACGCACACAACCACACACACACGCAGATAGATGGATTACATAATATGTGTTTTTCTAATATATTTAAAATATAATGGTTATTTTGTGTGTGCGTGTTTGTGTGTGTGTGTGTGTGTATATGTGTGTGTACGTGTGTATGTTTATGTGTGTGTGTTAATGTGTGTGTGCGTGTGTGTGTGTGTGTGTGTGTGTATATGTGTGTGTACGTGTGTATGTTTATGTGTGTGTGTGTGTATATGTGTGTGTACGTGTGTATGTTTATGTGTGTGTGTGTGTTAATGTGTGTGTGCGTGTGTATGTGTGTGTGTGTGTGTGTGTGTGCGTGCGTGTGCGCGCTGTGTGCGTGCGTGTGTGTGCGTGCGTGTGCGTGTGCGTGTGTGTGTATCAGTGTGTGTGTGTAGCAGCAGCGTCATGTTGGCCAGGAAGGGTCTCCTGCCCGACGGCTTCTTGCTGACCCGTCTGGCCGAGGACCAGAACCAGCCGAACCGCAGCCGGTCTCGATCTCAGCGAGCTCGCTTCATCACCAAGACCGGATCCTGCAACGTGGCCCACAAGAACATCATGGAGCAGGTAGACGGACGTCACTTTCATTCTCGTCATCATGTCTGACTCAGTTGATTCATCGTCATTATTTCAGACTTCAAACGTTCTCTGGTTTCAGCGTCTTGAACATGAGGATTTCCTGCTCTACCTGTAACTATGGGTTTAAATGTAATATTTGGGGGCTGGCTGTTTTTGTACAAAACAAGACATGTTCCTACGTCAACAGTGAAAATCAGGCAACTCAGGTTTACTTACCTTGGTCTTCATGGTGGCTTTCAGGGTCGGTTCCTGCAGGACGTCTTCACCACCATGGTGGACCTGAAGTGGCAGCACTCCCTGCTCATCTTCACCTCAGCCTTCCTCTGTTCCTGGATGCTCTTCGCTATGATCTGGTGGCTCTTGGCCTTCGCCCATGGAGACCTGGAGCCTCGTGACCCTGACGGCAAGCCGGGCCCTGTCCCCTGCGTCACTGCCATCCACTCCTTCACCTCTGCCTTCCTCTTCTCCATTGAAGTCCAGGTGGGAGGTGTTGTTAGCGTCGCTGACTGACCCGGGTGTAGCGATTTGTCTCATTAGCTGTGTCCCATCCTCCGCAGGTGACCATCGGTTTTGGCGGCAGGATGGTGACGGAGGAGTGTCCCTTGGCCATCACCGTGTTGATCATCCAGAACATTCTGGGGCTCATCATCAACGCCGTTATGCTCGGCTGCGTCTTCATGAAGACGGCTCAGGCCAACCGCCGCGCAGAGACACTCATCTTCTCCAGAAATGCCGTCATCGCTCCTCGAAACGGTCGGCCGACCTTCATGTTCAGAGTCGGAGACCTGAGGAAAAGTATGATCATCTCTGCCACTGTCCAGCTGCAGGTAAGAGCTTTCAGCCATATCGCTTGGTCTTCATCAGCAGCGGCTGGATACTGAGCAGGTCCTGGTCCAGACATCATGACTCACTACAGGAGATAAAACAATGTCCGCTGATGCTTCTGAACCCACTCGTGTTCCTGCGTAAGAGCACGGTCACAGTTCACCAAAGTTGAACTTCACCTGAAGCCAGACTGCGACTCGTCTCGCCACAGGAAGCAAAGGTTTTATTCTCCTCCTCAGTCGCATGTATGTGGGACTGGGCCCTAAAACCGAGGTGTTTCCCTGCAGGTGATCCGACGGACGGTCACGGCGGAGGGCGAGGTGATCCCGGTGTGTCAGCTGGACATCCAGGTGGAGAACCCTCTGAGGAGCAACGGCATCTTCCTGGTTTCTCCTCTGATCATCAGCCACACCATGGAGAGAGGGAGCCCCCTGTACGAGCTCTCCGCCCAGTCGCTGGCGGCCGAGGACCTGGAGATCATCGTCATCCTGGAAGGTCAGGAGCTCACCCAGATCCATGTGACGTCACAGTGACACCTGTCCGTCACTGCGGAGGATCTGCTGATAAAACAGCAGCTGAGCGTGTGATGCAGGGTTCAGCACCAACTCTTCTTCTCTATCTTTCTTTAGGCGTAGTGGAGACCACAGGGATCACCATGCAGGCCCGCACCTCCTACACCCCCGAGGAGATCCTGTGGGGGAGGCGCTTCGTCTCCATCATAACGGAGGAGGACGGTCGCCACTGCGTCGACTACTCCAAGTTCGGCAACACGGTTCCCGTCCGGATGTCGTCTCTCAGCGCCAAGGAGCTGGACCAAACCAGAGGCGTCCAGGAGGGGGGGTCCGAGGCGCAGCTGCAGGGGTGGGGGTTGGTTCGAGCCGGCAGAGGAGGCTTCCGCAGAGGAGGCAGGGCCTGCGACAGCTCCGCCCCTCAGCCCTGGTATGCCCAATCAGAGAAACTGGAGAGAGTGGCGGAGCAGAAAGGACAGAAGAAGACGATGCAGCTGGAGGTCATTGGACGACAGATGGAAGAGGACGGACTGGGAGACATGAGTGACTGAAACCATGGAAACAGACGTCGTCCCAGGACTAAATGTCAACAAACGCAAACATCTGATCGACTCTGACGCCCTGAGTCAACTGTGGTGTATAAAAGATAGATATACGATAAATATACGATAAATATACGATGAATATAAGGTAAATATAAGATGAATATAAGATTATCTAATTGGCTTTTATTTTAGTTATTAAGTTATTTTGTCCTAAATATGATGAAAATTCAACAGATCAAAGATGATGCTGATTATTTTGCACTGTGATTAAACTTCGGGATGAGACATAAGTCAAGTTGTTGTTGTGTTTCCTCCTTTGATATAATTTCATATAAACTGTAAAACCTGCTGAGGAGTAATTCTGAATATTCTTAATAATGTATGAAAATATTAATATCAGACCAGTGTGTCACTCATTATTTTCATGTTGTGAATAGTCGGACATTTTATTTATCAGGTTTAATAAAACAATTTTTTGTACTTTTCTTTATATATATATATATATATATATATTTATATTAAATTTTCCTCCAAGAACAAGAAGCATTAGGCGAAACAAAAAGCTGACGACTTTATGAAGGTTTTATTATTTTTACACAGGGTTAAGTTACATGTGTATTTTTCCTCTGATGACATTAACACATAATAAAAACAAATATCAAAACAATAAAAAAAAAGCTCTAAAGTTTGTATAGGTATGTTTTATATTAACAGAACAACTTTAAACACTGTTTAATTGATGGTGAATAGTTTTGAACTGTGATGTCAGTTTCTTCGGGTTTGTGAATAAATCCCAGATGATTTTGGAGAAGCAGGTTTTTTCTCCTCCGACAATAATGTCGCTACATTTTCTTATAGTTTTAATGTCTCCTCGCCGTAGACACCTGGTGGCCAGGGGAAGTATGTTTTCAGTTTGTCTGTCTGCGCGTCATATTCTTGTGAACACGATATCTTAAGATATCTCCGGGGACTTTCTTAGATGAACTGATTAGATCAGTAAAGTCTGTTCAGTGACTCTTGTTCAGTGATTTCATGGACACACAATCAGTTTGTTTCAGCTCCATCTCACATGTGGAAAAGAAAAGAACAAAGAATCAGCTCATTGATGAGGATCAGGATCAATACAGGTTCTAAAACATCACACAACCTGATTTCTACTTTGATTTAGAAAACAACAGCAACATTAGTTCTTTCAAACACATTCATGTCAGTGTAATTATAGATTTCTGTCTTTACAAAGTGAGAACTAAATATGTGTGATAAAGGAAGGTCAGTGTTTGATTGACAGCTGATCTCTGTGCGGAGCAGAAACGTCACCATGACGAACTTTGATCAACAAACATGGAGACAAAAGAAGTTAAAGATTTACACACAGAATCTAAATCACTGCTTTTAATGACTCGAGTCTATTTGAGTTTACAGAACTCAGCTGTGGATCCAGGATAATAAACACTAACTCCAGCATAGAGAGGCTGAGTGAATGTGGTCTGGACTCTGTGGAGGAGAGTCATGGTGTCAGAGACTCTGTAGAAGGACAGAACACCTGCACTGTGATCCAGGTACACTCCTACTCTGGAGGACAGAGGACCTGACACTGGAGTCCTGATGCTGTTGTAATAAAAGTTATAACTGTTTCCATCACAATATAATGACCAAGATTTATCATTGAATCCAAATCTACATTCAGGTGACTTTCCTTCTCTGCTGATATTCTTGTATGTGACTGCTACACCAACTCCTCCTATCACCTCCACCTCCCAGTAACAACGTCCAGTCAGACTCTCTCTACTCAGGACCTGACACCTATCAGTGAATCTGTCTGGGTGATTAGAATAAGACTGATCTTTACTCATACGTGTTACTTTTCTGTTTCCCTCAGATAATAACAGCTGTTTGTTTACTGTGTTTGGATCCAGTTTGATTTCCTGTGAATATTTTAAGAAGTCAGCTCTGGTCTCTGGCTCTGGTTGTGGCAGTAAAACATCCACTTGAGACACAATCTGTAAAATCTCTGTCTCTGTCTCACTCAGAATGTCCTGTAGTCGACCTCTGACCTGGGACACAGCTGCTGTCACGTCCTCAAAGTACCTCAGAGGACGGATCCTGATGCTGGATGAGTGTGTAGATTCACTGAGTGGTGACAGTGAGGGGTAGTTGTGTAGAAACTGGTTGTGATCCTCTGTGTCTGAGAGCTGCTTCAGTTCATGGTCTTTCCTCTTCAGCTCAGTGATCTCCTGCTCCAGTCTCTCCTGAAGCTCTCTGACTCGACTCACTTCAGTTTGCTGCTTGGATCTGATCTGCTGCTTCACATCAGAGCTTCTTTTCTCCAGCAGACGGATCAGCTCAGTGAAGATCTTCTCACTGTCCTTCACTGCTTTATCAGCAGAGCCATTGACGGCCTCCTCCTCCTGTTGAAGCAGCTTCACATCTTTCTCTGTGTCCTGGACTCTCTGCTGGATTGTTTGTCTCCTCAGCCCGAGCTCTCTCTGCCTCTCAGTCCTTTCTGCTGCAGCTGACACTGTGTCGTGGTCTTTATGTTCATCCACAGAGCAGAGATAACAGATACACTGCTGATCAGTGCGGCAGAACATCTTCATCACCTCATCGTGACGAGAGCAGATGTTCTCCTGGAGCTTCTCCGAGGGCTCCACCAGCTTGTGCTTCTTCAATGGAGCTGACTGAAGATGAGGCTGGAGGTGTTTTTCACAATAAGAGGCCAAACAATTCAAACAGGACTTGAGAGCTTTCAGTTTCCTCCCAGTGCAGACATCACAGGCCACATCTTCAGGTCCAGCATAGCAGTGATCAGCAGGAGCAGCTTGGAGTCCAGTCTTCTTCAGCTCCTCCACTAAATCAGCTAACATGGTGTTTTTCCTCAGGACAGGCCTCGGTGTGAAGGTCTGTCTACACTGAGGGCAGCTGTAGCTTCCTCTCTCCTCCCTTTGTCCCAGTGGGTGTTAATACAGCTCTTACAGTAGCTGTGTCCACAGCCAGTAGTCACCGGATCCTTCAGTAGATCCAGACAGATCGAACAGCAGAATCTTTCTCTGTCCAGTTGATTTTCTTGCTGCGCCATTTCAGCTGGTGCCAGTGACTGTAGAACAGTTTCACTTCCTCTGAACAGAACCAGATCTCTGCTCCTCCCCTCTCGTTCACTTCCTGCAGTGAATCATCTCCCACAGTTCACAGCTTGTTGTTCACTGGTTCTTACACTGACACATCTGTGAAGGGAGGAGACACAGACACATCCTGACTGGGAGAGACTGGTTGTCATTGAGGAAGAGTTAGTGATTTTCTGATTCTGCATTTCACTGATGAGCTGGTTGTGAGTTCTTTATCTGTGTTAACACATTTCAAAGTGAATAGTTGCTCTGGGAACTGTCACATTCAGCTCACAACAGCACAGGTTGTAAGATTCACATTCTTCAAAGTTTCCAGAAAAGTTAACAAATCTTTTCAATGGAATAAAAAACAACTTACAAAGTGCTTCACAAACGAAAAACACAAGTAAAAATACATTAAAACACACGTATGAAAGAGTCAAAGTATAAAAACACTACAGGTGACAGAAATGTAATCGTGACCACACTTTAAAAACTAGAATTAGATCAAATCGTGGTACGATAACAGCAGGTTTGAAGTTTGGATTTAAAGGAAGCTTCTGACTCAGCCTGCTGTATTTCCTCAGGTTGTTTCAGAGTCTCAGACTCTTATTTCTAAAGCTCTGTCCCCCTCAGTGTTAAGCTGAGCTGTTACAACAGCACATGCAGCCAGAGATGATACAGACTTACAGCAAAGTTAATGGAGTTCTGAAGAAGAACAATGACAAAGAGCAAAGGAACCATGTCAACAACTGTTCAGCTTCTATCAAAGAAAATGATAAACTGCTCAAACTGTTTCTATATAATACAAGTGACACCAAAGTTCTTTCTGTTCTGAAACAGTTGATGAAGTTTGTCTGTGACGGAGCAAAGAATCGATCCCAGTCGTCAGGAACCTGATCCTGAGTGTTTTTACCGTTTACTGTTTTAACTCTGCAGAAATTACAAAACCTCTTCAAGCAGCAAAGTTTGTTTTGTGGGTTAAACCTCGGACAAATTTGGTGTCAAGAAGTTTTGATCCAGTCTGGATTCAAACTGTACGACCCAGGAGCGTCTGTCCGTGAGGTGACGACGTGAAACACTGAAGCAACACGACAAACTCGTTGTGAAGTTTCATCCTCATGAAAATCAACAGCACGATAAACACAACGACCTCAAGTCCACAACATCACAATATCTCCAATATGTGGCTTGTGTGTCAGGACTCAACTCAACGTCTTCACCCTGAAACTTCACCAAACCATTATTTCTCCACTTCTTTAAATCTGTGTGACGAACTCTCTTCATCCACTGAGATCACAAACAAGATCTGGGTTTTGAAAATCAGCCAGTGGAAGAAAACTTTGCTCATTTGTCTGCGATGAAGCTGTTTTAGTGCAGAAAAGCTGCAAAGACAGAGACTGAACATGAAAACTGAGGTTTGTGGAGTTTCAGGAGGAAACTGCCTCAGTTATTCTCTCACAGGAGTTTCACTTTGTCTCCATCAGCTTTGAATGAGATCCTGGAATGAAGACAAAAGAACAGACTGGATTTATTCTTTATTTCAACTTTCAGCTTCTTCACACATTACATTTTTATTGCTTTATACATATATAAGAGATTTAAATGTATATACACATGTATAAGAAACACATGTGATGAGAGCTGCAGGACAAACCCTCAGAGGGACTCGATCAGGACACTCTCCAATGGAACTGCTGGTTCAGATCAGGAAAATCAAAAAGAACAGAAACCTACGCAGCAGCAGATCAATATGCCCGTTCACTAAATATGTAAATACAACGAGGACGAGTGGATTCACACTTTACAGAGATGAGCCGTGATAAAAACAAACCAGGTTCCACATTTACAATGTGACCAAACATCCCATAACACTGATGCTCTGTAAATCCAACCAGAGTGCAGTTGGTCTGTTGGACATGTTGACGCTCTGAGTTCATTGATCACTTCATCAGTAAAGTCTGTTCAGTGACTCTTGTTCAGTGATTTCATGGACACACAATCAGTTTGTTTCACCTCCGTCTCACATGTGGAAAAGAAAAGAACAAAGAATCATCTCATTGATGAGGATCAGGATCAATACAGGTTCTAAAACATCACACAACCTGATTTCTACTTTGATTTAGAAAACAACAGCAACATTAGATCTTTAAAACACATTCATGTCAGTGTAATTATAGATTTCTGTCTTTACAAAGTGAGAACTGAATATGTGTGATAAAGGAAGGTCAGTGTTTGATTGACAGCTGATCTCTGTGTGGAGCAGAAACGTCACCACGACGAACTTTGATCAACAAACATGGAGACAGAAGAAGTTAAAGATTTAAACACAGAATCTAAATCACTGCTTTTAATGACTCGAGTCTATTTGAGTTTACAGAACTCAGCTGTGTCTCCATCATCATAAACCCTAACTCCAGCATAGAGAGGCTGAGTGAATGTGGTCTGGACTCTGTGGAGGAGAGTCATGGTGTCAGAGACTCTGTAGAAGGACAGAACACCTGCACTGTGATCCAGGTACACTCCTACTCTGGAGGACAGAGGACCTGACACTGGAGTCCTGATGCTGTTGTAACGAAAGATATAACTGTTTCCATCACAATATAATGACCAAGATTTATCATTGTATCCAAATGCACATTCACCTGAGTCTCCTGCTCTGCTGATATTCTTGTATGTGACTGCTACATGAACTCCTCCTCTCACCCCCACCTCCACCTCCCAGTAACAACGTCCAGTCAGACTCTCTCTACTCAGGACCTGACGCCAACTAGTGAATCTGTCTGGGTGATTAGAATAAGACTGTTCTTCACTCATATATGTTACTTTTCTGTTTCTCTCAGATAATAACAGATGATTGTTTACTGTGTTTGGATCCAGTGTGATTTTCTGTGAATATCTTAAGAAGTCAGCTCTGGTCTCTGGCTCTGGTTGTGACAGTAAAACATCCACTTGAGACACAATCTGTAAAATCTCTGTCTCTGTCTCACTCAGAATGTCCTGTAGTCGACCTCTGACCCGGGACACAGCTGCTGTCACGTCCTCAAAGTACCTCAGAGGACGGATCCTGATGCTGGATGAGTGTGTAGATTCACTGAGTGGTGACAGTGAGGGGTAGTTGTGTAGAAACTGGTTGTGATCCTCTGTGTCTGAGAGCTGCTTCAGTTCATGGTCTTTCCTCTTCAGCTCAGTGATCTCCTGCTCCAGTCTCTCCTGAAGCTCTCTGACTCGACTCACTTCAGTTTCCTGCTGGGATCTGATCTGCTGCTTCACATCAGAGCTTCTTTTCTCCAGCAGACGGATCAGCTCAGTGAAGATCTTCTCACTGTCCTCCACTGCTTTATCAGCAGAGCCAGTGACGGCCTCCTCCTTCTGTGAAGCAGCTTCACATCTTTCTCTGTGTCCTGGAGTCTCTGCTGGATTGTTTGTCTCCTCAGCCCGAGCTCTCTCTGCCTCTCAGTCCTTTCTGCTGCAGCTGACACTGTGTCGTGGTCTTTATGTTCATCCACAGAGCAGAGATAACAGATACACTGCTGATCAGTGCGGCAGAACATCTTCATCACCTCATCGTGACGAGAGCAGATGTTCTCCTGGAGCTTCTCCGAGGGCTCCACCAGCTTGTCCTTCTTCAATGGAGCTGACTGAAGATGAGGCTGGAGGTGTTTTTCACAATAAGAGGCCAAACAATTCAAACAGGACTTGAGAGCTTTCAGTTTTCTCCCAGTGCAGACATCACAGGCCACATCTTCAGGTCCAGCATAGCAGTGATCAGCAGGAGCAGCTTGGAGTCCAGTCTTCTTCAGCTCCTCCACTAAATCAGCAAACATGGTGTTTTTCCCCAGGACAGGCCTCGGTGTGAAGGTCTGTCCACACTGAGGGCAGCTGTAGCTTCCTGTCTCCTCCTCTTTGTCCCAGAGGTTTAATAATTCTAGTTATATTTAAAATCTACTGTATTTTAGTTAATTAGTTTTAACGGCAGTTTAAGATTTCGTCGTAGTTTTCGTTTAGTGACGTCACTTCAGCCTCGTGTTTGTCACAGGAAAAAAGTGGTTGAAGAAGATGACATCATACGTTACCTTGTTTCCGTGTGGTGACTCCGTGATGACAACATGAATGTGATGCAAAAACACAACACTTTAACTGTCTTGTTTGTTTATTGTTAAACTAATATAAAAAAGTTTTTAATCTGAGAAACAGGAAGTTACAGAATCGACTAAAAACAAACAGCAACTCTCACTTTAGTTCATGTTAACGTCACAAAACATCAGTAATGATCAGGAACCAGTTTATGTAGCCGCAGCGTCTTCAGGTCCAACAGCACCAGGCGCTCAGCAGGGACCCCAGCAGCGCCAGGATGGGCGTCGCCATGGTAACGGCATGGCTGGAGTTGCACAGGTTGCTGCTGCAGCAGCGGTAAGTGAAGCCGGAGATGGCCGGGAACATCTGGGTGAGGCGAGAGTTATCACAGTCTGTGTATCTGATGCACTGACGGATGGTCTTTCCACCTGGAGACAAAGAACACACACACATATATCTATATATATATATATATAACCTATGTCATATGTCATATATCTACTGATAAATCTGAATTATATTCAGCCTCTATAATGAGCTGCAGGAAAACACTGATCCCAGGTCTGATAAAGAGAAGTTTCTGTTTGTATGAAAGTGCTGAATGTACTGAAACAAAAGTGTTAGGTGGTGTCAACCCTGTAAAGATGGACTTTAAACATATTTTGGTATTTGGTATATTTTGGTTCTATAACGTCCCCGTCCCCTTCTTAAATGTAGTTAACAGACTTATTTTTCCTGTGAAGCGAATAAAACTGATAAAAATGTTTAAAAAATACCATTCATTTAAGCATACTGTATCAGTGATTCATATTTCAGCCACAGAAATTTTATATTTTACTTAAAATTGAATACAGGTCTTGGTATTATCGGTCACACCACATGAGTGGTCGCTCCAAATGATATGAAGACCTCCTATCATTTAAAGAGATCAATAAACAATAAATTCCATACAAAAAATTGATTTAAACCAGATTTTATAAAAATTTCATAGAATTTTCATGATCACAAACATTTCATCAACATTTTTTAAAATAAAAATCTCATCACAAACATTTAAGTGCTGCACACATTGTTATGAACAAACATTTCATTAAACTTGACGTGTGAAAGTACGTTGGGCTCCATCTGCATCAAGTTGGTTTATGATGCAACTTCCTGTCTTTGACTGGTTTCAAACATCAAAGTCCCAAATTGGTCCTTTGTTGATGGTCGCACCACATGATATTTCATAAAATGGACGTCATCGGACAAAGTCTGTTTGTATACTATGATGGAAATATGAATGCAAATGCTTTGCAATTTTGTACAGGATTACAAAAGACTTTGGAAATCCTGCCAAATATGGCAGAAAATACATTTGAATAGATTTTGAGTAATTTCAAAGTTTTCAAAACACTAGTCATGGCCGGACGGTCGCACCACATGATATTTTGACACTTTAAAAAACAGAAACATTACAAATAACTAATGCTTTTTGGAAAATTAAAGTGTGTACATATACGGGAAAGGTTCTACATATATATGGTATTTCTTTATGTATTTAAACCTTTTTTTAACTGAAGAAAATGCAGTCGGACAGAAAATCTAGGCGTCAGGTCCGAAACAGGACGTTGAGGGTCTGACTCCTCCGTCCTTCTGACTCCACCCACATGACTACGTTATCGTTTGAAAACTCATCATCTCTGCTGCAGTTTCATCTGACCTCCGATTGGTCAGGCTCCTGTCACATGACCCCCTTCTACAATAAAACCACCAGCATCAGCCTGAGCTTCCAGAGTAGAAGAACATGGAGAATCAAAGGGTCATTGACCCTGTTGTCTTTGTTTACAGCTGTTAGTTAAAGTCTCTATTTTACTATGATACAGCTGTTTACATGTGGAGGACACCAGATGTTGTTCAATCTGTTTACACAGGACCAGTGTATGTGAGTGGTCACATGATCTGTGTTTTCAGGCCTGTGTGTGGGCGGGATTAAAACTGATAGGAACAGAGATGGTTTTCAAATTAAAACCTATTTGTGTGGATGTAGCGTCAGGAGCTTTTCAAATCCTGACTAACATCAAGTGAGAACTGGAATCAGAGAAATGAGCCGAGTGAGAATCTTTAAGAAAAACTTCAAACATCGTTCCTCTAATCTTCATGTGACCTTCAAACCCAACTGGGTTTTATTTGAAACATTTTATTTGTGCTTTACTGGAGGCCATGTTGTTTCTTGTATGTTTGAATGACTGAATGACAGTTTTCTGTTCTTTTAACTGTAAATGATTCTTAATTATTATGAACACTGACCTCGTTCACTCAGAGAAATACAGGAGTCCTCATACGTGCACTCCTGGACGTTCTCACAGCGTCCGGTGTAATCCGAGCATTTGTAGCAGCGAAGTCCAGATCCTGCAGAAGAAGAAACTGGTTTTACTTTCATCAGCTCGACGGACCGAGGTCAACCATCAACAGGAAATTAGGTGTTTTATTTTGACGGGTCAAAGAGGCATCAATACTCAGGTTTAGTTCAGACACACACACACACACACACACAGCTACACAGGCACACACACACACACACACACACACACACACACACACACACACACACACACACACACACACATACATTTATAATATTATATGTGTTTAATTAATTGTTTGAATTATATATATATATATATATATATATATATATAATTCAAACAATCAGACAACACACATCAGTAATAATTTCAGCATTACAGAATTATGTCTGATATTTCAGTTGAGACACCAACAGGATCCCGTGTGTGGATCCCGTGTGTGGATCCTGTGAGTGGATCCTGTGTGTGGATCCTGTGGATCCCGTGTGGATCATGTGTGGATCCTGTGTGTGGATCCCGTGAGTGGATCCTGTGTGTGGATCCCGTGAGTGGATCCTGTGTGGATGTGTGTGGATCCCATGTGTGGATCCTGTGTGTGGATCCGTGTGTGGATCCCGTGAGTGGATCCTGTGTGTGGATCCCGTGTGTGGATCCTGTGTGTGGATCCTGTGTGTGGATCCTGTGTGTGGATCCCGTGTGGATCCCGTGTGTGGATCCTGTGTGTGGATCCTGTGTGTGGATCCTGTGAGTGGATCATGTATGTGGATCCCATGTGTGGATCCTGTGTGTGGATCCCGTGTGTGGATCCTGTGAGTGGATCACGTATGTGGATCCCATGTGTGGATCCCGTGTGGATCCCGTGTGTGGATCATGTGTGTGGATCATGTATGTGGATCCCGTGTGGATCATGTGTGTGGATCCCGTGTGTGGATCCCGTGTGTGGATCCTGTGTGGATCATGTATGGATCCCGTGTGTGGATCCCGTGTGTGGATCCTGTGTGTGGATCATGTGTGTGGATCCCGTGTGTGGATCCTGTGTGTGGATCATGTGTGGATCATGTGTGTGGATCCCGTGTGTGGATCCCGTGTGTGGATCCTGTGGGATCATGTATGTGGATCCCGTGTGTGGATCATGTATGTGGATCCCGTGTGTGGATCATGTGTGTGGATCCCGTGTGTGGATCCCATGTGAACTCACCCAGATGAAGCGTCCCACAGCAGAGCAGCAGGAAGAGTCCGAGGCAGAGCTTCATGTCGTCTCACAGATCGACCTGAAGCAGACTGGAGGACGGAGCCACAGCAGCAGAGCGTCCGGCTGGTTTGGTGTCCGAGCTTGTTCCACTGTCACTGAACTCCCCCTGAGGAGGATGGCAGTGGACTGAGAGTGGCTCTTTGTCCAGGGGCCCACAAAGACCCCCTGTCTGAGCAAACATCCTCCTCCTCCTCCAACAATCAGTGTTCATGTACAGCAAAGGTCTCGTCTCACTGTGGATCTGCTGAATCCATCATGTGTCTCCACTGATAAACATCTTTCATTCCAATACAAGTAACTGTGGTGACTAAAGTACTGTGGTGTTGGTATATTATATCATATTGTATTATATATTGTATTGTATTGTATGATATGATATATTATAATATTACTTAAGCATCAATGTCTACGCAGCATTTTAAAGTGTAACTTATGACATTATGACATTTAGACGGTGGTTTGAGGGTGCCGAGGTTTCTGTGTGTGTGACTGTGTCGACTGTTCTGTTGTTTCTATCGGTTCCAGGGCGTGACGCTCAGCTGCTGCCTCACAGAGCAGCGTCTGTATCTGCGTCCAGCCCGGAGACCTTTTGTCCAGACCTTCACTCTTCACTCTAACTACTTGACTTTGAACACTGGAGGACGAACGTGAAACCATCATTTATTCTTTCTCCGCTTTCCCCTCATTCTCCACCAGGAGGCGCTTTGGTCGCACTTGACACTCGAGTCAGGGATCACGATCCAATAACTCGTATATAAAGAGATAAGCAGAGTGAGACCCCTAGTGGCAGATGTTACTGCATGTTTGAATCTGTGCAGTGAACATGAACACGAAACACCCGAGACCAGGTCCACATCCATTCCTAACTCCTAACCCCTAACTCCTAACCCCTAACTCCTAACTCCTAACACCTAACTCCTAACTCCTAACCCCTAACTCCTAACACCTAACTCCTAACTCCTAACACCTAACTCCTAACCCCTAACTCCTAACCCCTAACTCCTAACACCTAACTCCTAACCCCCTAAATCATAACCCCTAACCCCTAACTCATAACACCTAACCCTAACTCATAACCCTAACTCCTAAATCATAACACCTAACCCTAACTCATAACACCTAACCCCTAACTCCTAAATCATAACACCTAACTCCTAAATCATAACCCCTAACCCCTAACTCATAACACCTAACCCCTAACTCATAACACCTAACCCTAAATCATAACCCCTAACTCCTAACACCTAACACCTAACCCCTAACTCCTAACCCCTAACTCATAACACCTAACCCCTAACCCCTAACTCATAACCCCTAACTCCTAACACCTAACCCCTAACACCTAACCCCTAAATCATAACTCCTAACACCTAACCCTTAACTCCTAACCCCTAACCCACTGATCAGGTGACGTCAGCTGATTGGTTGACAGTCAATGACAGTGAAGACGACAGTTTCACCAACGTCCTTTAATTCGCTGCTGAACCACTCAGACGTTTTTTAGAGCTTCATTTGAATATCGAGTGTTAGCGGGGGTCGGATCTCCTGCTGACGCCTGTTGTCCGTGTCCGTCACCCAAGCGAACACATTTCCTTCCTGTCGGGCCGAGCGGCAGCAAAGTTTTTGTTCTCTGATGAAAATCTTCTCACGTCCCCTGGAAACCAAAACTTCCTCCTTCAGACAAAAACTTGGAGAAACCCTAATGAGATGGAGCAGGAGTCTGTGACAGCCCCCCCCCCCGACCTCTGACCCCAGCAATGTGGTGGAACGTCAAAAGAAGTTTGAAGAAAGATGCTCAGATAAAATGTATTTTAATCTGTAATATGCATCAGAAGCAGAATAGAAAAAAACAATGAGCAGAGAAATAAGTTTGTTTTTGGTTCATCCGCGATAAGAAGTTCAGCATAAACCAAACTGAAAGCAGCTCTGGAGTCAGATTACAATCAGCCACGGTATCGTGAAGAGAAATTCAGAATAAGAGCACAACAGTGATTAGAGCGACTGAGCTCGATGCTGCTCTGACGTCACATCTCACACAGCTCATCCCAACATTAGCAACCACGTGCAAACAACACACACATGCACAAAATATCCATAAAATCATAGACACACAGCTTTTATCTTTCAGTCACATGAAAGGATTCAACAGCTCAGAGCGTCACGTCGTCATGACAACTTCAACAGTTGGAAAAATACACTTGTTATTACTGCTCAGTAACGATCGACTGCCTCTAATTAGAACCCCTTAAGGATTATTGACCACCGATGCCGACATAAGGTCGGGTGTTCATTTGTTTCTGAAATACTTTATACAATTTGTTGAAATCCTCGTCATGTCCTGATAGATTCAATAAATAAAGTCGTCTGAAAAAACCCCGGAAAAAGTCGGTGTCTCACAAGACAAAACAAACATGACCAATCAAAGTAAGGATTGTCTGTCACTAACCGTCTGTCTGCGTTCACCCTGTCTGTCCTCTCACTGCACGAGTCTTCAGATGGAGAAATCACCTCTGAGACCAGAGTGAGACGTTAGCGAGTCACAGAGAAGTCATCTTGAGTAGTTGTCAGTCAGTGATGGAAACAGGACACCAGGGTGCGACAGTGAGGTGACCGAGCGCCCCAGTTTTGGTTCATGATGTCAATATGACGGGAAAAAACAGGAAGGCAAATTCCTCTACTGGCAACGGGAAAGGAAAAAAATTACCAACAATAGCTTTAATAATACCTACATATACAACTTAAGTGCTAAAAGCAACACTTGAACATCTTCATGCAGTTTTATGAAACGTTTGGAAACCGAGCTTTGGTCAAACAAAGAAGATGCATCAGTGAAAAAGAACCTAGTTCAAACATGTGCCGCAGTGCTAAACAAATATTATGGCCGAGCAGGTGAGCACCTTTTGCTTCAGTTCTTGCATTCAGTCAAAATGTCACAATCCTCAATTCAAGAGAAAAATAGTCTCTTTAAAAACCAGTTGAAAAGCATATACAGTTTACACAGTTTGTACAGTGTGAAGCAGGCTGTGTGTTTCTAATTGAAATATAAAGCCTGTTCTCATCCCAACACTCGTTTGATTGTTCCTCATGTGAAACTGACTCCAGTATTTAACTCGTGTGGGTCGGACTCATCGGTGAAGGAACACTTCTCCTCACCGGCGACACCCAGTGGCCGAAAGCTTTACGTTTTCAGGTTATCGTCCGTCCCATTCTTGTGAACATGATATTTCAAGAACTCCATCAAATAGATTTCTTCTAATTTTGACCAGTTGTCACTTGAACTCAAAGATCAACTGATTCAATTTCAGAGGTCAAAGGTCGCAGTGACCTTATAATAATCTGGGGAAAAATGTATGTCGACTGAATCTGTGCAGTTTGGCGGAGGTGTACAACCACGGTGCGGTTCTTTCTTTTTTCTCTACAGGTGAAGCAGAATCTGTGTCCAGGGACCAGAACTTGGCGCTGGAAGCTTCTGGTTTCTGTTTCTAGTTCGACCAATCAGGTTTGAGCTGGAACACATAGTCTGAAATATATCGACTATTGACTTTTTAATTCATCTACTTTATATAGCTATTGATCGAGATTAGCCAAAATATCAAAACATCTTGCGTTTTATATGGATAAACGTTCGACTCGTGATAAAAGACAGAACAGAGAACGGAAGACAAAGTCTCATATCTACCCAGCGGCTAATTCCTCGTCTGATGATTTCCAAAACTATACTAAAGATCAGCTTCCCATTAACTTAGCTAACACCCCTGGGAGTGCCTGTTAGATGTCTGGGTAAAACTCTGTGTTGACGTCAACACTATGCAAAACAGACTTCTGATCAGCAGTTGACATCCTGTTCAACACCTCGGTTGACAGAGAGTAACTGTTGCCAGACTTCTCCTCGAACCAGCTGTCCAACGCTCGCTTCCCGTCGAAGCTGGTGATGGACGGTCCGTTAACTGCCACGGTCAGAAGGTCGTTCATCTGCTCCAGGGTCAGCCGGGAACGGTTGTTCTTGCACATCTTCTGTAGAGAACCTCGTCCTTTATCGCAGCAGGCCGTGGAACTTGGCAGCACCCTGACAACCTGCACAATCCGGTTCAGCAGAGGAAAACGCTGCTTGTACCTGCAGATGTGACTGATGACTTCTTTGAAGCCATTCATGCTGTAGTAGTCTGCTTTCAGATCCTTCCATTCCACCACCAGGCAGCCTCTGAACTCTGTCCTGGCCTGGGAGCTCTCTTGACCTACAGAAGGAATGGACTCCAGATGTTTGAATATCAGCTGGATTTCCTCCTGCCCGTAGGCTTGAAGGTCCTCCCGGTTGTGAGGCCATGTGGACAGGTCCAGGACCTTGCAGGCTTTGGCAAATGAGCGGCTTTGCAGATCCAGCCTCTGGGAGAGGATGCCTTGGCTCTTGTTGCAAATCTTTTCTCGGATCGACTGAAACTTGGACTCAGCAACACGCAGATTCTTCAGAGCAACGCCGTTGAAACTTTCACGGAAGTTTTCCTCGAACTCCTGTAGATACTCTCCAGGGCAGTCCACCAACTGGCCTATCTCCTGAATGGCCTCCTCGACTTTGGCTTCCACCTGTGACACCAGCAGGTACTCTCCCTGGAAGGTGAAGGCTAACCGTGAAAGAACCCCTATGATGTCCAGGAGGAAGTAGATGAGCTTTACTGATTGATAGTCCATGAGGAACTGGAGGAGAGTGAGAGCGATGGCTGCAGCATCAGCTCTCTGGGTCTGGCTGCTGATCTCCTTCAGATGGGCAACTACCTCCAAGTAGTCTTTGATGAGTGCATTAAGGACATTTGGTTCTCCAATGATCCATCGAATGGCTCTGATGTCTCCAAGGAACTCCGTCTCCTCTGACAGTGTCGGAGCAGTTGACCGTAGCTCGGCCATCATACGAGGGGAGTAGCGGTAGAAACTGAGGAGTTGCTTAAGGTTGTTTTCCAGGTCCTCAAGACAGGAGAGCTCCTTCCCACTGATAGCATCCAGCACCTCAAGATGAGGCCGATGGATCATGATGGGAAGACAGAGGATCCAGGGAAAAGACTTTTGCACAGCTATGTACAAATTGGCTCTCATTCCTGAAGAGATGTTAGTACCATCCACCCCCAGACCCACAACCATCGAGTCCTGAAACCTGAGTCCCAGAACGCCAAAGGCTCGTTCTATGGCCTGGAGATATCCGTCCACACTGGCCACGCTCAGTCTCTGCAAGGACAGGAACTCAGTGTTGGGTGAGCCCTCATTGGTTATGAACTGCACATAGACCGCCACCATGTCTGAGAAGAGGTCGTCATTCTGGGCATCCATTATGATGCTGAGAAAGGGAGACAGGCGCATCTTCTCAGCCAGGTCTTCTTTTAAAGCCCGGGAGATGTGGTGGATCAGCATCTGACAGTCTCCTTCATTCATGTACTGATCCACCACTTTGAGCTCACATTTCTTCAGCAGCTCTGCCAGTGGACGGAGGTCTGAGAAGGGCCGTCCCTCCAGGGCCAAGTGGTACGCTGCGTTGAACAGCAGCAGCATGTTCTTGCACATCTCCTCTGTCTTCTCTGGGTGCATGCGCAGCTTGTACAGCTGCAGACACTTCTTGTGAAGGTTGCTCTGGCTGTGGAGCTTGATTGTGTGGATTTTGAACTGCTTCGAGCCAATGATGAAGGCGGATGTTCGGGATGACTGGACGGTGTACTGGCGGCAGACGTGGCACCACATCTCATTCAGGGTCGGTGAGTAGCGAAGGAACCAGAACTTTTTTAGCCACTCCTGCTTGAAACGACGAATCCGTCGGCCTCCTCCAGAGGAAAGCTTCGAAGAGTCCTCTGTAAAAATCACAAGATCTGCAGCAATCGACTCATCAGCCGAGTCCACGTCCTGGTCGTCTTCGTCCAGAACCACCTGGGTGGGGGTCAAGGGGTTCATCCCTGAAAACACAAACACAATCATCTTCCAGTCATTTTTGTTTGGTTTAGATTTAAATTTCAAAATTTGAATAATACTATTACCGATCAATTTGAACTTGTTATTGTGATTTTTGGTTGTGGATGGAAGCCACTTTGACCCAGACTGAAATATCTCAAACTTTACTGCAGACACTCATGGTCCCCAGAGGATCAATCCAACTGATCCTCTGACTGGTCTTTGCACAACAAGTCTGTATTTATTGTGTGAAATTTCGGCATATAAAAATATATACGACCTAATTTGTGTCAATCACACACGACCCCGAAACTTTAGTCCGCCATTAAAGTTTTCAGAGCATGTTGGATTTGCTGCGTTGTTCACATCTGTCTGTCGTGTCAGGGAAATGTTTGAGGTGTTCAGGATCAACTGGATCACAGACATTTGTTTTCTATTTAATGTGTGGTCTCAGAGCTGGGAGCGAATCAAACTGGATCCCGATGCCCTGAAACCGAAGTGGAAATGATCAGAAGATGAAATTCTCCTTGTTCCTGACGGCTTCTCAGGATTAGATGGACCCAGTCGTTAGTGAGACGATCACAGATCAACCCCACTGCTCCATCTGATCTCAGATCATCAGAATGAATAGAACAATAAAACACATCGGACTCACTGAACTTTGAATCCTTAAGAATATTCTGTCTGACATTTGAATTAGAAATAAAAATATGATAATATCCTGAATAAATAAAACATGAATAAAATAAACCACACAACCAAAACCCTAAATATAATGGACTCTGGCTCTGCTCTTAAATAAATATTAAACATTTGGCTCCGGGTTTATGTAACCAGCTGTAAACAGGACGGTTATTGTTCAGATGACAAACTCGACTAACTTGTGTCTGGAGCCCTGATGAGGTTCATACGCTTTAAGGAAAATCTCTCATCGACTATTGGACGGATCGATATGAAGCTTGCACAGTTTCATCACGTCCAGAGGATCAATCCAACTGAGTTTGGGGATTCTCTGACTTTCATCCCTCCATTCGTCTTTTTAAATTGTATTTGAAAAGATATTAATGAAAAACACTCACATTAGATAAAATCAGTTTCCATGAAGAAAACACATTGTTGATTTAAAGAATCAAGTTCACATCCAATTAAGACAAAGAACTACAGGTCTGACAAAGTCTGGAATAATGGGTCCAACAATTACTTTTCAAAACCTACCTTGAAAGTCTTCGATGGGTCCTTGCTCAGGGTGGGGGGGGACCTGATCGCGATGGGTCTGCTCGGACATCGACGGACCGACCACGCCCGCCTGTTCTCCTCTGACACGGGAAAGCTCCTCCTCCAGCTCCAGGATCCTCCTCTTCAGCTTGACACAGTTGGGGCAGAAGGAGGTGGAGGCCTCCTGGTTCCCCTCCTCCTTCTCCTCTGCCTTCAGGTTCAGGACGTTGGAGCCGCTTTCAGTCGAGTTCAAGCCCAACCAGAGCGCTGGCACTTTGCACTCACTGTGAAGGGACGACTGGGACCTGAACTCGCTGGGCTCCACTAGAGAAGCTTCGAGGACATCTTTGAAGATGAGGTCTATCTTCTTCCTCTTGGCAGGAGGCTGAGTGTCGGACTCGTCACTGGGTTGTTTACTGGGGCAGGCTTTGCCCTGCACAGCTGACTGCAGGTGGTCTCTCTGCACATTGGGCAGGACCTCTGGCTTCCTGGTTTCTAGAAGAAAACAGTTTTCAGATTCAGTGTCACTCTTCTATTAGCAGGCCCATACTGACCATCAGGAGCACAACGTGGCTTCTTGATTCTTAGGAATATTCTGTGTTTATTATTTTCATAATTTTACAAACTTCTTGACCAAATTTTTCATTTTAATTGTTGCGATTGACTGATCTTATGATGATAAACACAATTTCTACAATGACAATAAAACTCAACTTCAAACCTGGAATCAGTTTGGATCCAGTTCAGTTTTAACTGGAATATTGAGCTTCGCAAATAGAAAACAAATGTCCCCACGCCGCTGTAATAAAAGATGAGTCGCTCCATTATAAACTGTAGAGCAGAGAACAGATGTGACATTAGCACCACCTGCTGGAGAACAGATGTGCTAACTGGCCTCCAAATACAGCTGCACCTCAGTTTCTCCTAAATGTGTCACACTGACATCCAGAGGATCAGAGTCTGTTCAAGTGACGGACAAAAGATCACAGCCACACCACATGAATAAGAGATTTATCTTTGTAGTCACTGACTCACAATCACACAGCTCAGCTAAAACATGAATTTAAACCAGCGTTTATCTCCAATATTCAGTGAGGAAACTTTTAAAGCTCCACTCCAGCAGCATATTACACAAACAACCTAGAACTCTTCAATGATCCTCAAAATGATAGATTCAAAAGGGTTTTCAAGAAAAAATTCCCAATGCCATCCCCGGTCAACTCTCCTCCTGTCAGGTGACCAGCAAAAGCTGTTCATAAACAACATACATCTGGAAACATAAACTCCAGAAAACTGTGTCCAGACATTTCTCGTTTGTCCTGTGAAGCAGCAGCAGGTTGTTTCTGGACATGTTGTGTAGTTGGTGTTTGTGAAGCAGCAGCAGCAGGTTGTTGGCTCCAATTGCTCAAACAGGAACATGTGGGAACATCCAGGCAGGGGCGGAGCCTGTAGAGCAGCAGGAGGCGGAGCCTGTAGAGCAGCAGGAGGCCGGACATGACGTATAAACTCTGCTGTGGAAAGATCAGTGTTGTTGTTTACAGCTCATCCACACCGGCGTCGGCCCTCATCACCAGAAGATCTGGAACCTCCTCGTGTTTCCAAGTTGACGTCTTCGTCTTCTACGTGTACGGCTCCTCTTCTTCATCCTGAGATCTTTGTGTTCTTCCAGTTTCACGTCTGTTATGTTCAGCTCATATCTTAAAGCAGCTAAACTGAATATCAATAAATACAATTTAAAAAATCTGATATTTTTTATTACATTACATTTCATTGAGCTGTCGCTTTTATCCAAAGCGACTCACAATAAGTGGATCAACCGTGAGGAACAAACCCAGAACAACAAGAAAGCCAAACCACAAAGTGCGATAGGTAAGTGCTACTAAAGCGCTACTTCTTTTTTTTTTTTTACTTTTATATATATATATATATTTTTTTGTTCAAGGTATAGTCGAAGTTCATGATAAACGTGAACTCCTCCACTGAAGACTTTGTAACACAGGTAACACTACGACTCCAGCTGCCACACAACAGCTGTAAACTCCAAACTGAAGGAGCCTGCGTTCATCTCTGTGCTGAAGCATCTCACCTGAGTCCAGGTTGCAGTTGATGCTCCCCTGCAAAACACAGTGAAGCCGCTGGACGTAATCGTCGCTGTACCAAACCCTCAGCTTGTCTCCTGCCACCAGCCTCCGACACACTCTGAAGTAGATGCTTTTACAGTGTTGGAACGCCGTCAGGTTCCTGTCGCTCTCCTCAGACGAGGTCCGGACAAACCTGCAGGAAACACGAGGATCACGACATCAGCATCAGAGGAGACGTTCAGTTTCCATCAGGTCCCGAAACAACAGTGAACCTGTGATTCTACGGAGTGAATTCATTCTGTGAGGAAAATAGATTCCAACGTGTAAATTATAGTCTAATGTTGTTTATTTACTTGTAAATGACGTTATAGAAGTGGCTCAATGTTCCTCTCACGCTACATCTTTCATCAGGCGAAACCCCGACTGATCAGAGGGATTCTGGGTAGAGGAGTGTTCAAAGTGACCAATCAAAGGAGAGGAGCATCAACCACTGGCTCCACCTCCAAAGTCTCAAAGTTGTACTTGATGAGCGAGCGACTGTCGGCCGGTGTTGAGCAGTTGCGTGTTGGTTTGTGTGGTTTTAAATAAAAGTTATTTAAACTTCAGTTTGTTTGACTTGTTCAGCCACTTCCTGTTCTTCCTCCACTATCTCACCTGACGTCACAGGTTGTGTTTGACAGCACCGTCAGATGTTTAGCACCCAGTGTACGACGCTATCAACCACCTCCATTCTGTACATGGCTGTTTAAACTGAGACACCTGCAGGTAGAAACAGGAACTGCTCCATACAGCTGCTGTGTGTCAGCACATCTGTGAAAAACATGAATGAAACATCAAGTGTCAAAAAACAAACATCACCTCATCCAGTTTGCTTTGGTGTCATCACTGCCATCGATGGACTGATACGTGTTGTCTACATCAACAACCTGCAACAACAACAGAAACCAGAGGTTTAGAAAGGAGTTGCGTGTGGAGGCTGCTTTCTGATTGGTTGGACTCACTATCCAGGAGAAGAGGCCGGATGATTTGTCTTTAGACACCAGCTCCCCCTCATACGGACCGAACACCGCCCCCTTGGGGATGGTTGCGTCCGCACAGCGAACATCCACCTGACTTCCCTCTGAGAAGACCTCCAGACCTCCTGGGACCGTGAGAGCCGCCCTGTTGGCCAACCCCGGGATGGCGGGCGTGTCAGGGACAAACAGAGGGGGCCCGTGTGACGGACACTCGTCCAGGAAGTGGTCCTGACACTCCTCGCAGACTGTGGACAGACGTCAGATCTTTGAATTTATAAACAACAAAATAATTTAGGTTCAGTGGTTTTTCCCTGATGGAAGAAACTGAAGTATCTTACACCAGAGATCCAGAGGCTGCTCGTTCATGGTGGAACCATAATGATGAGAGAACCCACTTCACGGCCCACTGTGATATAAACAAACACATATATATATATTTATATATACAGTCACTGATCATCTTTATATACAGTTACTGATCATCTTTATATACAGTCACTGATCCTCTTTATATACAGTCACTGATCATCTTTATATACAGTCACTGATGGTCTTTATATACAGTCACTGATCATCTTTATATACAGTCACTGATCGTCTTTATATACAGTCACTGATGGTATTTATATACAGTCACTGATCCTCTTTATATACAGTCACTGTTCATCTTTATATACAGTCACTGATCATCTTTATATACAGTCACTGATGGTCTTTATATACAGTCACTGATCGTCTTTATATACAGTCACTGATGGTCTTTATATACAGTCACTGATCATCTTTATATACAGTCACTGATGGTCTTTATATACAGTCACTGATCATCTTTATATACAGTCACTGATGGTCTTTATATACAGTCACTGATGGTCTTTATATACAGTCACTGATGGTCTTTATATACAGTCACTGATGGTCTTTATATACAGTCACTGATCATCTTTATATACAGTCACTGATGGTCTTTATATACAGTCACTGATGGTCTTTATATACAGTCACTGATCATCTTTATATACAGTCACTGATGGTCTTTATATACAGTCACTGATGGTCTTTATATACAGTCACTGATGGTCTTTATATACAGTCACTGATGGTCTTTATATACAGTCACTGATCATCTTTATATACAGTCACTGATCATCTTTATATACAGTCACTGATCGTCTTTATATACAGTCACTGATCGTCTTTATATACAGTCACTGATCATCTTTATATACAGTCACTGATGGTCTTTATATACAGTCACTGATGGTCTTTATATACAGTCACTGATGGTCTTTATATACAGTCACTGATGGTCTTTATATACAGTAACTGATGGTATTTATATACAGTCACTGATCCTCTTTATATACAGTCACTGTTCATCTTTATATACAGTCACTGATCATCTTTATATACAGTCACTGATGGTCTTTATATACAGTCACTGATCGTCTTTATATACAGTCACTGATGGTCTTTATATACAGTCACTGATGGTCTTTATATACAGTCACTGATCGTCTTTATATACAGTCACTGATCATCTTTATATACAGTCACTGATCGTCTTTATATACAGTCACTGATCGTCTTTATATACAGTCACTGATCGTCTTTATATACAGTCACTGATCATCTTTATATACAGTCACTGATCATCTTTATATACAGTCACTGATGGTCTTTATATACAGTCACTGATGGTCTTTATATACAGTCACTGATCATCTTTATATACAGTCACTGATCGTCTTTATATACAGTCACTGATGGTCTTTATATACAGTCACTGATCGTCTTTATATACAGTCACTGATCGTCTTTATATACAGTCACTGATCATCTTTATATACAGTCACTGATGGTCTTTATATACAGTCACTGATGGTCTTTATATACAGTCACTGATCGTCTTTATATACAGTCACTGATGGTCTTTATATACAGTCACTGATCATCTTTATATACAGTCACTGATGGTCTTTATATACAGTCACTGATGGTCTTTATATACAGTCACTGATGGTCTTTATATACAGTCACTGATGGTCTTTATATACAGTCACTGATGGTCTTTATATACAGTCACTGATGGTCTTTATATACAGTCACTGATCATCTTTATATACAGTCACTGATCATCTTTATATACAGTCACTGATGGTCTTTATATACAGTCACTGATCGTCTTTATATACAGTCACTGATCATCTTTATATACAGTCACTGATCATCTTTATATACAGTCACTGATCCTCTTTATATACAGTCACTGATCCTCTTTATATACAGTCACTGATCCTCTTTATATACAGTCACTGATTGTCTTTATATACAGTCACTGATCATCTTTATATACAGTCACTGATGGTCTTTATATACAGTCACTGATCCTCTTTATATACAGTCGCTGATCATCTTTATATACAGTCACTGATCCTCTTTATATACAGTCACTGATCATCTTTATATACAGTCACTGATCATCTTTATATACAGTCACTGATCCTCTTTATATACAGTCACTGATCATCTTTATATACAGTCACTGATGGTCTTTATATACAGTCACTGATCATCTTTATATACAGTCACTGATCCTCTTTATATACAGTCACTGATCATCTTTATATACAGTCACTGATCATCTTTATATACAGTCACTGATCATCTTTATATACAGTCACTGATCCTCTTTATATACAGTCACTGATGGTCTTTATATACAGTCACTGATCATCTTTATATACAGTCACTGATCATCTTTATATACAGTCACTGATCATCTTTATATACAGTCTGTGGTTCCTCTGGTCGGTACAGAGTTGAACCGGTCAGGTTATATATATATATATATCAGGTTATATATATATATATCAGGTTATATATGGTCCGCTCGGTCTCAGTGACACACACACTGACCCACCTGGTGCAGACAGCGGGGACACGGGGCTTCTCTCCCGGGGGAAGCGTCGCTCTCACCCGGACACTGAGCTCCAGCCGCCGCCTCCAAAGTTTCCGTTAATTCACACAACGACTGTTTCCTCGATCTGTGGCCATCTTCATCACAGGAAGTGACGTCAGAGGAAGGAGGCGCCAGCGCGGGAAATAAAGCTATGTTTAAGTTTCAGTGAGAGACACAAACACACACAGAGACACACACACACAGACACACACACACTCACTCACTCACTCACACACACACACAAAACCTCAGAGTGCTGATGGTTCTCTTTGATTTATTACTTCACACCGTGTCAGAATAAAAGCAGCTGAACTGGCTGTGATCCGATCCTGTTCTTTCAAAATAAAAGCATCTGAACTGACAGTGATCAGCTCCTGTTCAGACAAAGCAGTGGAATGTGGCTCTTCACAGCTACAGGTCACACATGTGCATCATGTAGCGCTCCAGACTGTCTGTGTGGTACTTGCTGTCACTGTGTTTCCTGACGTGGTCGAGTTTAATCGACCTGGAGCTTCTGGTTAAAGGTGAGTTCTGGTGTCTGGTGTCTGTGTGGAGGCGACAGACGTGGCACCACATCTGATTGCTGTCCGGAGAATAGCAGAGGAACCAGAAAAGGTTGAGCCAGGCCTTCTTGAAGGGAACAGGCCTGCGAGCCTTGCACTGGGACGGGATCACGGTGCCGGAGAGAGAACAGTTGTCGTGTTCATCGTCCTGAGAAGGAGACAGAGAGGCTCCGTCCCTGTGGACACAGAAAGACTCTGACCACTGGTTCATCAGAACATCAGATTTTACACTTGGTGAGGGTGAGGCGAGGAAATCCACACTGGTTAGCTCAGTCTTACAAGTATTAACTAGAATTACTGCACTGCAGTTGTATGCCTCTGCCAACCAGTGCAGTTTTTGTGCACATCTTTCGACATAATTCCTTTTCCAGATTCATATAAAGTCACTGTGAGCTTTGGGTCCAAGTAACAACTGATCAAAAGTTGAAGAAAATCCCTCAGGTCGGTGTTGAGCTCACACCCAAGAGGCCACGGACAGACAACCTGAAAACATTATGCCTCCGGCCACTGGCTGGCGCAGAGGCATAAAAATATCAGCAACATATAGAGATCACAGATTAAAGCTTCACATCAATAGTTCAATCTGTACACAAAAATACTAACACATGAAGTCCCCAGAAAACCAAGCACTGTTCTGGGCGGATGGGAAAACTGATGTTTGTCAAGAAATAGTTCCAGCACAAAAAACAAATCCTGTTTGATCTGAGCATTAACATAAGTGGAACCGTCACTATTGACATCCAACATCCTGGTTGGATGGAGCCAGGGTGCTGCGACCGTCTATATTCTAGGCTGAGCTCATTACACCCTGTCCGCAACTCCAGACATCAGGTTAATATCAGTGATTATGAAGATGGATGACAAGTCTCCACCTCCTCCAATTATCCAGAAATGAAAATTATCTCTAGTTTCCTCAGACTTACACTCAGACTCTTCCTCTCCTGTGTGGTCAGGTTCAGGACTCTGCAGGACCTGGACTGGTTCACATGGAGCCCCACTGAAGACCTGTGAGGTCTGCATGTCCTCCTGTTGTCCTGCCACAGGAGACAACTTCTCCTCCAGAGCAACTGTGAAGAAATCCTAGAAACATGTTTTCATGTCAATTAAAACTTCTACATGTAATTATTATAAACCACAGACTGTATATAAAGACCATCAGTGACTGTATATATAAATGTATATTTATACAGTTTTTATATACTGACTGTATACTACTTTATATTCACAAAATATCATAACAATATCAAAATGTCTGATTGGGGTTTATACAGCATCAGTCACATTTTCACTTATTGATTAATCTGTCAATTGTTCACAATTGAATTTGAACAGTTATGGGTGGTTTGATATTTTTCATGGGATTTGTTGAAGAGAAAAAACATTTTAAACATCACCAGAGCGTTTCTTCCAGAATCAGTAGAGAATTTAAATTAACCAACAACTCCTCCATCACTGGCACAGAAATAAAAAGAAAGGAGAAGAAGATGGAGGCCGTCTTACTCTGAAGCTGACGTCCGTCCTCTTTGCAGCTGGAGGGGGAACCTGATTGGTTTTACTTTCCGCACCGCGAAAATATATCTTATCATCAGTTTCTGCATCAGTCAAAAATAAAACCAATGAAGAAAGTAGGACGCTGTGAGAGCTCACACCTCCATGTCAGAGTTGACCTGCCTCCTCCAGGCGGGGAAGTGGGTCGAGGAGCTTCCTCCCTCGGTGTCAGAGAGCTGTGCTCCGGTTCTTCGAATATGATTCATATTCCACTTTTCCATAATGCTCAATGAAGACTCCTGAACTTGAGAGAAAACATCATTAATCACAATGGAAAACTATATTGGACTAATGACACTGCCCTGAGGAGCACCATTTTCTACCATGTACCTTCTTGATGCTGTCACAACTCTTACTTGAATAAACCAAATGCAAAATCAAATCAACCACAAATCAAATAAAAAGTATCTGATCCAATTGTATATCCTACCTGCTATCATGTTTCATTTAATCAGTAATCCTTCCAAACTATATCATATGACTTTTCTTCATCTAAAAACATCACAGACTCTTTATTAACCTCTTTCCAAACATGTGACCATGGTCCATCTTCCCTCCTATCCACTCGGAAGGTGAGATAAGATTCCTCTGCTTTCATATAAAACACTAATCTTCCTGTATCATCACATTACTGTGATGTCAGTGCTATTGGCCTGTAGTTCCTTGGTTTGATGGATCCTTCCCTGGTTCTTCACTTCCCAAACTGTATGGTACAAACCTAACAGCTTCAGTGATGCTACATACCTAACTGCTTTAACGTAACTGATTTCCTCCTTGGAGATGTTAGCCCAGATCTTTCTATTTCTCTCCTCATTTCTTCCAAAGTGAATGGAGCATCCATTGTACTGTCAGTATCTTCCCTTCTCTCCACAATTCTGGATACTTCCTGATTCCCCTCCTGCTCCGAATCAGGCCCCAAACATCTCCCACAAAAAGATTGACAACGTTGCCTTTTTGCTTTTCATTCTGTTTTCCTAACCCTCGCTCTTGCTTGTTTATACTGAATTAAATTCTGCATAGTTTGAGATCTTTAGAGCTTTATTCCTCTTTCACTACTTGGCCACATTCATCTGTCCACCAAGGAACCACCTTTCTCTTCATTCTTCCTTTACTTCTAGAAATTGGCTGCTTTACAGCATCTAGAATTATTGTTTTAAACTTTTTATCAATAACCTCAACATCTTCATTTAAGTCTATTTGCAATTCTTTGTTTATTGGCGAGTTGCAACCAACATCAAGGTCTTCTTCTTCCTTCCTTCCTAATGAAGTATTCTTCTGCTTACTTTTTAGTTTGGTTTATTGGTGGGTGGCAAAAGTGTTGCCAAATAGTAATTCAAAGGTACATTGAATCAAAGGATAAATGCAGGAAGAGTGACACACTAAATCAGGCTAAATCAAAGAGCATTGGCTAGGTCAAAGGAGAGAGGCTAAAGGTGCAAAGTCAAGGGGGATTGGCTAAAAGACAAAACACCACTCTCCTTTGATGTAGCCGGATTTAGTGCATCTGTCTTTTTGCATTTAGCCTTTAGCCATTGTACCTTAAAGAACATTGTCTTATTTAACAGACACAACAGAGCTTAAAGACCAAGTGAACAACTGCATGTAAAGTCAATATTATTTAATTCCCTGAAGCAACTGTGCAGTGAAACAAGGACTCTCACAAGCATGGCGCACGATTCCTCAGACATAACTGACAGGTCACGTAGACTTTACATGTTCGAGATTGAAGAAACATTGGAACCACAGGAGTCCACGCGAACAGTTCATGAGCAGAAGATCTGCAGTGGCCATCATGAGCTACTAAAGAAGCTGGATGAATATAAGCTCCAGACAGAGAATCTCCAGACAGCGAAAACAACTCTGTTGGCAACAGTGAACAATCTGCAGAGCAAATATAATTCTCTGAGTATCAGGCTGAGTGAATCTCAGACTGAGAATACACAGCTGTCTGAAGACTTGATTAGGGAAAACAAGATCTACACTACGCGAGTGGCTCGCCTTGAAAATCTGACAGACAAAAATGAAAGAGAGATTAAAAGACTGAAGGAAGAGGGGAGCACACTTCAGACCCAATTGGAGGAGGTCCGCAAGGATGGAGATGTGAAAACAAGTGAGGAACTTATCAGGGTGATCGCTTGCAAAGAGAATCTCCAGACAGTGAAAAACACAAATCTGTTGGCAACAGTGAACAATCTGCAGAGCAAATATAATTCTCTGAGTATCAGGCTGAGTGAATCTCAGACTGAGAATACACAGCTGTCTGAAGATCTTCATAGTACGCGAGTAAATGAGAAGGACTTGATTGACAAAAACAAGATCTACACTACGCGAGTGGCTCGCCTTGAAAATCTGACAGACAAAAATGAAAGAGAGATTAAAAGACTGAAGGAAGAGCGGAGCACACTTCAGACCCAATTGGAAAATGTCCTGGAGGCACCAGATGTTGAGGTTGAACAGAAGGCACCAGATGTTGAGGTTGAACAGGAGGCACCAGATGTTGAGGTTGAACAGGAGTCACCAGATGTTGAGGTTGAACAGGAGGCACCAGATGTTGAGGTTGAACAGAAGGCACCAGATGTTGAGGTTGAACAGGAGGCACCAGATGTTGAGGTTGAACAGGAGGCACCAGATGTTGAGGTTGAACAGGAGGCACCAGATGTTGAGGTTGAACAGAGGCACCAGATGTTGAGGTTGAACAGGAGGCACCAGATGTTGAGGTTGAACAGGAGGCACCAGATGTTGAGGTTGAACAGGAGTCACCAGATGTTGAGGTTCCTCAACAGGAGTCTCCAGCTCGGTGGGGTTACTGCTGCATATGGCTACTGACAGTATTTCTGTGTCTTTGCATTGTCGCTGTGTATCTTGCAACGATCCAGTTGGGCAGCCTGGCTTCACAGTGGGACGCGACCTTTGAGCTGACATGGGTCCACGACCACCACCAACCAATTCCCTTCTGAACAAGCACAGCCAGTGTCAGTGTGTAATTCCTGTTCCTCTCTCAAGCTGTTTTCAGACATGACCTCCGGGTAAAATCCAGTGAATAGATATGTTTTCTTTTTGTTTCTTCATGTTCGTGTCATGTGTTAGAAGCTCATCACCCCCCCACTCACTCACAGTGAATCAGTGGAGGATCCTCTGCTGTGTTCACACTTTATACAGGAGCTCAGGAGGAGAAAGAGAAACTGAGTCTCACTCTTTGTGTTCACACATGATCCTCCAGAGAAGATCCAGAGAACTGAGGAGTTCAGGTCTGGAAGCAGGTTGTGTGTCTTTCTCGCCCCCCCCCCCCACACACACACACTTTCTCTCTTCTCTCTCTTCTGCCTTGACATAATGTATGTTGTATTGTGTATGTACAGTAAGGTTTTAGTTTGGGACTTTTGTCTTCTCCTCTTCTTCCGTCTCATCCTTGTCTGTGTGCAGGGGGCGTAGCGTCTGTACTGGGAAAATTAACTAAGTATGGTTGAAACCTATGTTGTAGTTGAAAAGTAAGTTTTATGACCTGTATCTACACATATACAACCTGTCCAAATACTTTATGACCTGAACTGTTTTATGGTCTGAACTGTGTTGACCTGAAAACTGCCACACCCTTTTTATCACTTATTTACTCTCCAAAGAACTGAATGTGTGTCTGCTTATCTCCAAAGGAAACACATGTAAATCAGTTGTTTGTGTTTAGATTCCTCTCTCCTGCGCCTACAGAACCAGTCTGAACTGGTTCTGAGAGACAGCCTTAGTCCTCCTATACAAGATCCTTGCATTTGACTGTCCTGCGTCTTCACTCTGAGATCCCTGTGACTCTCTGTGTTGATCCTTTCTGCAGAAAGCCCCGATTAAAATACACAGAGACAAATTTGGTGTTTCCAGCCTCTTGTATTTCCAGATTTCCATCACACGTCCAACCACAAAACGTGTACCAATAAAATGTTATTAAATTGATTAAATTGTACCTGAAGTTCTTATACATTAATTCCAATTTGTACCCACTATGTTAAAAAACTGTTCTTTTAGCACTTTGAATCTACCTCTCAAGAAATAATTATGCAATGCAAAAAGTAAGTAAAAAAAGGTATTAAAAGGGAAGCAATTCAGAGAAAGTAAAAAGAAAGTATACCAATAAATAAATAAATTGTGTCTGGGAGGTCCAGTCTCTGGTTCATCAGGATTCCTGCTACAATTGCAACATGAAGACAAAAGAACACTCCAAGCAACTCAGAGGAGTCAGGAGACGGCTACAAAAAGATTTCCAACTCACTGGACATCCCACAGAGTTCAGTTAATTCCATCATTAAGAAATGGAAGGAGTATGGCACTTGTTTAAATCTGCCTAGAGCTGGCCGTCCTCACAAACTGAGTGACCGGGCCAGAAGAAGACTGGTGAGGGAGACCACCAAGACACCTACGACCACTCTGAAGGAGGTAAAAGCTTCAGTGGCTCAGATGGGAGAGACTGTACATACAACTGTTGCCTGGGTTCTTCACCAGTCGAAGCTGTGTGGAAGAGTGGCAAAGAGAAAGCCACTGTTGAAAAAAGCTCATATGAAATCTCGCCTGGAATTCGCCCAAAGGCACGTGGGAGACTCCAAGGTCAATTGGAAGAAGGTTCTTTGGTCTGATGAGACAGAAATGGAGCTTTTTGGCCATCAGACGAGACGCTATGTTTGGCGAACACCAAACACTGCACATCACCACAAACACACCATCTCCACCGTGAAGCATGGTGGTGGCAGCATCGTGCTCTGGGATGCTTCTCAGCAGCAGGCCCTGGAAGGCTTGGAAAGGTACAGGGGAACATGAATGCAGAAAAATATCGCCAAATCCTGGAGGATAATCTGACTCAGTCTGCAAGAGAACTACGACTTGGGAGAAGATTTATTTTCCAGCAAGAAAACGACCCCAAGCATACAGCAAAAGCTACACAGAAACGGTTCAAAGACAAGAACGGAGACAAACTGCAGTGTCCAGATGTGCCCGCCTGATTGAGACATATCCACAGACTCAGTGCATCTACCAATACTGACCTGAAGGGGGGGGATATTTATGCAATCATTTACTTTACCTTATATATTTTTAATTGACATTATTTTGTAAAAATCTGTTTTCACTTTGATATTAAAGAGTTTTTTTTTTACTATTTCATGTATAAAAGCAACAAAAGGGTGAAACATCCAAGGGGGGTGAATACTTTTTATAGGCATTGTATTTGGCAAGGCCTTCCCAGAGTCTTCAGACTCTGCATCATCCGGAGAGGATGTGGGTTCTCCTTCCAAGGCTCTAGATGACACAGTCTGGAACAAGCCCTGCTTTCCTTTCCTGAGTTGCCGAATGGTTTGCCAGAACTTCTTTTAGGCCAACCGCAAGTCCTTCTCCATGGCCTCCCCAAACTCCTCCCACATCGAGGAGGTGTGTCCACAAGGAAACCTTTAAGTATCATCACTCCCACCTGGTGCCCATCACCCTGGGCAACTCCGGAAAAGGAAAGTCCAGCCTCCCTCCAGGAGTTTCGTTACAGAGCCCACGGGCGATGGGTTATACTACCCAGGTTCGCAGGGGAAAAAAAAAATGGCGTTCAAATAGGTAAAAACTTCATACATATCGAAATAATTGTGACCGTGGAGGAATACAAAGAATGAGAAAAAAGCAGTGTGAAAACATTTCTCACCATTTTGTCTCTTACCCCTCGAAAATGTGGTCTGGAAAACTTGGCTCACTGGAAATGATACCGTCCCTTTAAAACACCTTCACCTGGATTGTTCTGACACATTGTTTAAAATTAAGTTCTGCACACACAAAAAGTTCCGTATGTGCAGATTCAGAACATGTGGTGATGCAAAGGGCCCACAATGAAAATTCTTTTACATTTACTGCACACGTATATAATAATAAAAATGTTATATGTTAATGTATGAACTTTCATCACATCAACTATCGCCCACTTCAGATTTCCAGTGTTTCTGGATTTGAGACAACAGGTCCCTGGATGAGTGACCATCCTTTCAAATGTAAAAAGAATGGTGTGAAATATAACTGCAGTTCAAAGATTGTTCAGGTAACACAACAGACGACACATGCTGCTTTTCACAATTTATTAACAAAATGATAAAATAAATAAATACAAATTGATCAAATGCTCCTAATATCAACTCCTCCCCATGTTCCCTACAGTATTTCCTAAACACTGCATACAAAGAATTCATCACAGAAGAGGCTCAATACAGAGGTAAGAATCCCACCAGACCAGTCACAATGTCAGGCCAACAGAAGACACATCTGGAACAGAAGTCAAAAAAATAAACACATTCCTTTCCAAAATCATTATGAAAAAATACAAACAATTATACAAATATTCAGATTGTGTAATTACCAATTTACACATTATTCAGCACACCAGGTGAACTTTTCTTTATTCATATCGCTACAATGCATCTCACCATATGGAAGATAAAAAAAGACTTTTTTGTTTTGTTTTTTTGCACTCAACACACCCCCGATGGAATCAGCCGTGGATGAGGTAAGAAGCTTCAGGTGAACAGTTGGGTCCGGACAGGATGGATGCTGAGCGGTAACAATGGACCGATGTCATGTATCGACAAAATACTAGAAGGCCACAATCATGAATTGATCGTTTTAAAACTGAAAGGAGCGGATGCGGGGCGAACCACTTCACAGGATGCTTCTAGAACAATCCACCACACAGGGAACTGGAGAAGAACGTCTTCAATGCATAAATGATTTCCTCGGACACAAAGTGAGCAGCTCTCAGACACGCGACTCTTTTCACACCTCTGTGAATGACGCAGAAATGTTTTTCCTAATGATATGCATCGACTACATAAAAGGATTCCAAACACAAATGTACTCTCGCAGTGTTCTTTGGATAAATTCACCTTTTAGAACTCAACTCAATAAAAACCAAGACTTTTCTCTAGAAGAGGACGATGACACAATTTAGACATTAAGACTTGATCCACCCCACTGGGATCCCAACATTCAGCATGGTGCATTAGCCAAGTTAAAACTAAAATCTAAACGAAGGAGCTAAAACCTTTTCAGCTCCGTCCATAAAACACGCCTTCAGGAAGAAGCGTTTCCATGCTAACGTGGATGGCTACCGCACTGTCGGCATCAGGATACCAGAATGTTCAAAGAAATTAAAAGGTGACTTCAGTTTCACATAAAACTTAAAAAACCAAACGAAATGCATATTAAAAAGGTTTGACAAATCTTGTATAAAAATTTGCATAAGAAGGCATGCGTTCCACTGGACTGAGAGGACAGATGTTGCTAATTGGGTCCAAGTCCGCCCGTCGTCAGGGAGCAGGTTGGTTTGTTCCACACAGGCTCCGGCTCATCACATGACCTGATTCAGCAAACTCACCCCTCCTCCAGAAACAGAAGAAGAATCACAGCACAGAGGGAACGATGAACGACTCCAAACAAAAACAACACGAGCTCCAGAGTCCAGACAGATGCGACGTCTACGAACCTGCAGCCAGATTCACGACTGCACTTTGTGTCGCTGCCGGATCCCATTCTCACTCCCATAATAATACTGGTCAAACCAAAAGTGCATCACAGAACAACTGGCTGCCAACAAAGTGAGATCTCAACATCAACGATTCTTCTTTGGAGCGTTTCATTGACTGGCGACGACCAGATTTTCACCAAACAACCTCTGACCTTCGCCAGCGTCTGCACCGTTTTTTCCCCCAAATGTAAAAGTTGAATCACGTAAAAAGGAAATCAAACACATTTAAGGCAACTCCTATATTAAACAACAACAAAACACTATGTGGTCAATCTAAACAGCATAACATGAAATGTAGTTTCAACTTGCATTGACTACTGGCAGCCTGAGGCGAAGGGACCGGGTTCGTGCTCCGGAGTTTTGGGGGAGCGCGGTGGGACGGACCGGGGGAGGGCGGGGGGGCTGGTAAGGTTCTACAAGTCACAGTGCAAGTCAAGAGACAAATATTATCTGCTGTTTGAAGAAAGGCACTCGAGGTACCTACTGTACAGAGGGAGAGGTCCAGTTAGTCTGGGACGGGTTTGGGCTTTTAAACTAAACCTGTTGAGTGTGAAGAGACGACTACTCTGCTCCATCCGTCAGGGAACACAGGAAAACATGTGGACATCCACCCGACAACAAACAACACGTGGATATTCAAAGGGAACTGGGGACAGTGTTAGTTGCCATTTTCTAATTGACTTGCATCTCTGTCCAGTCTTTTCCTTCCATGTTCCAATGGCTGAAGTCTTCAGGGACAAGTCCCATGTGTCAGACATGTGGAAACGTGACAGATTGTTTCTGGGACCTTGTGGATGAAGGCAGGTTTCAGATATGTGGACAGTCCGTGTGATATGAAGAGACACACCTGTAACGGTGGATGTTGTAGTCGCCCAACAACGTATTCACTCCTTCAATTACACACACACACACACACACACTTTGATTAATAATCAAATCATTATTTTACGAGTAGCATCGTTATTTAGTAGGAATTTAAATCTGCCAGGAGGTTCAAACAAGAGGCTACAGTCATGCTAGCAGCTCTGAAAATGAGTACTAACATAAGCATGCTAATGTGCTAACTACGATAATGCTATCACACAGGTACAATGTTTACCATGTTCATTATCTTAGTTTAGATTGTTAGCACACTAACATTAGCTCTTTAGCAGTAAACAGTGTGGAGCAAAGGCTGATGGGAACGTCATCGATTCTGCAGGGATTTGAATATAATGTGAAGAGGATCACCAGAGTCAGAGTTCATCCTGAGGGGAGCACCACATTTCATCAATATCCAGTCAACAGCTGATAAAAGACCATGAAAACCAAACATGTGAGGAGGAAAAGCCAGAGGATGAACAGGGTAAATATCCTCTGAGGAACATGAACATCAAGATATTTCATAGGATGGACACGAAACGAAAACTTTGACCTTGGAATCAGCAAAAACAACAACACTGGCAGTAATAGAGATAATGCTGCTAGCGTGACAAAGAAATCAATCAAATTTTTTTACATTTTGTGATGATCTTGGTTGAACCATGAAAACTCGGGAGTTAATGCGTTTTTGGACGACTTAAAATTAGGTAAAAAAAAACTGAATCCCAAATTGCAACATGTTCCAGCACAACCAGAGGCTCCATTAACGAACAGACCAGTTTGTTAATGCCCCGAACTCAACAAGAAGCCAGACGTAATGAGAAGTTCACCAAAGAAACAGACAACGCCAACAAATAACAGCATCACGTGTCAGCCCCGACATGCTCCAGAAAGAAACTGTGTGTGTGTGTGTGGGGGTTCCTACACTGAAGCCCGGACACTCCCCCTGGAAATATCAACTACACTTGAGCCTTAATGTCAGACAGAGGTTTGTATTTCCTCCTAGAAAAATATTGGCAATGTGGGGATAAGTCACATCACAACAAAGAGATGCATACTCTGTTTAACTCGATATCAACATACAAAAAGCTCTTCAGCACTTCTTTGTAATGCAGCAAGCTTGTGCTTTAATCTCAGGATTTGTGGTATCTTCCATCTGGAGGAGCAGGTTCATACAACAAATCCCTCCAAGGAAAAAAGTTCCTCAATGTTATTGTCTGATAAGCTCTCCTGTCTCGATCTGGGGACTTCCAATTTCTGAAGCAGTTATATCTTACAATGCCAATGATTTGATCGTTCAATACAGTAAGTGGACTTGTCCCTGCTGATTTTGGCAGTTCAGGATTCAACAGAAATGTACAATGCAAAGATCATCACTTCAAAAAGAGGATTTCTTTTTGTGTTGATGATGCCAGTCCAGCAGGTTCAGGAACAAAAAGCACTTATTTCTGAAGACTAGGAAGACCTGAATATCTTTTCCTATAAAAAAGAAACACAGCCCAGATATAGTTTGTGTGTGTTGACATTGCAATATTGCAATTTCACATTTAGTGCTCACAGTTGACACACTTGACTCACGAATGAAAACTCAATCACTACACTTGACCGACACCACTGAAAACATCTGTTCGGCTACTGCGCCTGTTCGTCCTCGTACCTGCTGAACTCGACGCTCAGCGTCTTTCTGCCTGAGCTCAGGTGGGGGGTGATGGGGGGGTGGGGGGAGATGGAGAAGTCATTGGTCAACTGGGGCAGAGCTTCAGTTATTGGGTTGTTAAGGATTCAGAAGGTCAAATTTGGTTGTTGGCAAATTGGGGAAGGTAAGTTTGGGTCTTTGTCACCAGAGGAAGGTCCAGGGGAATGAATGTGGTTTCAATCATGAGCAGATTTGTAAATTAGGTAAATCTCTAACCTCGGCCACACTTTCCCAGTGAAGACATTGGGGTTCTGTGTCGGCCTTCCCAGAGACTTCTTCAAATCTGGATTTACAGAATTAACTTAAACCGGTAATCCAACAAAGTATTCAGACTAAACAACTGAGCAGGATCGAGGTCTTCAGAAGGGACCCTGTTGTTGGACTGTTGAAGTGTGCTTACGACTCACTGGATTAGGGTGGAGGGGCTCAAAAGGTGACACTGGATAACTGGTGCTCAGGGAAAGTAAGTTTGGGTTTTGGCATCGTTCTCTTTAATCACGACAGGTTTTTCACTGGTCACCTTGATTGCTCGAGGACTGGGAAAGGTAAGTTGGAGTCATCAGGAGAAGTTTACTGCTATTGGCCGATAATGTTTTTTGTTGCCTGTTGATGGTTTAAGGGATACGGTTGAGGTTAATAAAGAAGCTTTAGAGCTGGAGGTTCAGGGGTTTAGGTTTGTGGGATTGCAGAAGTTCATTGGGACGAGGGGATGAACAGGTTCTCTTTTCTGAACTCTATCACAACACTGCTTTTTAGACCAGTAACCCCAGATGTTAGGTTCTGTGTTCTTGGTTCTTTGTACCCATGTGAACTCATCTCCCCACCGCACAAGACAACTCAGGGGCCACTATCACAGGCACGCACTGGTGCGATGATGTATTAAATCTGCCTTTGAGCATTCCCACCACTTGCGTCTATCACTAATTGGCATGATGACACTAGTACGTAGATCTTTATGTACCGCAGCTCTGTGGCCCACAGCCTACGCCTCCCTAGAGCCATGTGACGTGGGCTGTATATCTACCATTGACACAGTCTGACAATACAATGCAAACAAACAACATTTATACAGATTGGCAACTTCAGGGCACCATATGGTGCAAGCAAAAGTCTTTTTTTAATATATATGTTTGAATTCCCGCAACTCAAGAGACATAGAATTACTTTTTATTGTCCAAACTGCTGACAAGAGCTGGCAAAGAATGCTGGGAGGGTTCTGAGGTTTTGCTGTTGTTGGTGTTGCTGCCGTCACTGTCAGCGATCTCCTCCTGTTTCTTCTCCACCGCTGTTTCTGGAGGGTTCACGGCAGACATCTTGTTCTCAGAGTTGGCGGTGGCGTTGGTGGTGCAGTCTCCTGCAGGGTTGTGGTCAGGGCAGGCTGACTCAGCTGTACCGTTGGTGGTGGCAACCGCTAAAACCGTCGAGGTGACAGGATTGTCAACCACCGGAGCCGTCTCAGACTTGGCCATGACCTCCGAATGTGGACCAGTCCCTGTGTTACCTCCTCCTTCTCCCCCTGGTCCTACACCAGGCCCTATCTTACCCCCTGATCCTACACCGAGGCTGGTATCCGCTGCTAGGACTGTGCTGTCTTCCGGGATGGGCTGGTTGTCAGGGACTCCTCCCACTGCTGCTGTCTGGTTGCTGCCAGTGGCTCCGTTCTGCTCTTGTTTGTCATTTCCGTTGGTGTTGCTGTTTGTCGAGGAGCTTACAGCCTTAACTTTCTCTACAGAGTTGGCTTCTGGAGCAGCTTCAGAGCCAAGTGCACGTTCAGAACTGTCCTGGACTATGGCACTGGTGGCTTTACCCTCTGTCTCTGCCAAAGCTTTGTTGAAGTTGAATGCTTGGATGAGGCGAATTAGGTGTTTGACTTTGTCCAGGGAAACCTGCATCTCCTTTTGACGAGACAGGATGGTGTTTTTGGTCTCCATGCATTTCTGATGGAAGAGGGACAACAGCACTTGATTTAATGTCACAAGCCAGATGTTATTTTAGCAGACACGCAGCAGACACGCAGCAGTCACGCAGCAGTCACGCAGCAGACACGGATCAGACACGCACAGAAACGCGCAGACACGGATCAGACACGCAGCAGTCACGCAGCAGACACGCAGCAGACACGTATCGAACCCGGATCAGACACGCAGCAGACACGCAGCAGACGCGGATCAGAACACGCAGCAGACACGTATCGAACCGCGCAGCAGAACGCGCAGCAGTCACGCAGCAGTCACGGATCAGACACGCAGCAGTCACGCAGCAGACACGGATCAGACACGCAGCAGTCACGCAGCAGTCACGCAGCAGACACGGATCAGTCACGCAGCAGACACGGATCAGACACGGAGCAGTCACGCAGCAGTCACGCAGCAGACACGCAGCAGACACGGATCAGTCACGCAGCATTCACGCAGCAGTCACGCAGCAGACACGGATCAGTCACGCAGCAGACACGCAGCAGACACGCAGCATTCACGCAGCAGTCACGCAGCAGACGGATCAGTCACGCAGCAGTCACGCAGCAGACACGGATCAGTCACGGATCAGACACGCAGCAGACACGCAGCAGTCACGCAGCAGACACGGATCAGTCACGCAGCATTCACGCAGCAGTCACGCAGCAGACGCGGATCAGTCACGCAGCAGTCACGCAGCAGACGGATCAGTCACGCAGCAGACACGCAGCAGAACCGCAGCAGACACGGATCAGACACGCCCAGAACCGCTGCAGACACGCCGCGAACACGGATCAGTCACGCAGCAGACACGCAGCAGACACGCAGCAGACACGGATCAGACCACGCAGCAGACCGCGCTGCAGAACCGCAGAAGACACGGATCAGCCACGCAGCAGACACGGATCGAACACGGATCAGTCACGCAGCATTCACGCAGCAGTCACGCAGCAGACCGCGGATCAATCCGCGCAGCATTCACGCAGCAGTCACGCAGCAGTCACGCAGCAGACACGGATCAGTCACGCAGCAGACACGCAGCAGTCACGCAGCAGACACGGATCAGTCACGCAGCAGACACGCAGCAGACGCGCAGCAGAACGCGGATCGGTACGCTGCAGACACGCAGCAGAACACGCAGCAGACACGGATCAGTCACGCGGCAGACAGCAGTCACGCAGCAGTCACGCAGCAGACACGGATCAGTCACGCAGCAGACACGCATAGCGATCACGCAGCAGACACGCAGCAGACACGGATCAGTCACGCAGCAGTCACGCAGCAGACACGGATCAGTCACGCAGCGAACGCGGATCAGTCACGCCCGAACACGCAGCAGACACGGATCAGTCACGCAGCAGGCCGCGGATCAGTCACGCAGCTGAACCGCGCAGCAGACACGCAGCAGACACGCATCAGACACGCAGCAGACACGCAGCAGACACGCAGCAGACGCGGATCAGACACGCAGCAGACACGGATCAGACACGCAGCAGACACGCAGCAGACACGCAGCAGACACGCAGCAGACACGCAGCAGACACGGATCAGACACGCAGCAGACACGCAGCAGACACGGATCAGACACGCAGCAGTCACGCAGCAGACACGTTTTTTCCATTTTCACATTTTACTCTTGTTCACGGTTCAGAGCTTTGAGATTTGTCATGTGTTTATTTCTGCTTACCTTGGTTTAGTGACATTTCTGTTTTGAGCGCTGTTCATCTCTGAAGTTACTGAACCTGCTGCTTTCGATTTTTTAACAAATGTTGACGCTGTGCTGCTGCCTTTCATGGGGTTATGAAGACAAGATCTCTTTTCTTCTCTTATCTATACCAGGGGCTTAACACTTGTTTATAAATCTGCTGCCAACAATCATTTCAAGGAGCAAACGTAACGTCCAGAAGCAACATGAGTGTATTTGTGCAGGAGACAGAGTTGATGTGAGATGAGACTCTGGGCTCAGTAGAGAGGTTTATCTTGAATTCTGGTTCTAAAACAGACCCGGCTGTTGGAACAGAGTCAGAGGACACCTCTGGTCTTTGTGTTGCTGCTCTGTTTGACGTCTCTCTTACCGTTATGGAGTTGCTGAGCTGTTTGACTCTCTGTTCCAGCTGCTCCCGCTCCACTTTCAGTTCAGAACTCCACTTCATCAGTTTCAGTTTCTCCTCTTCTTTAGCTGAAACAGGCAGTGATAGAAGAAAGCAGTTAACGTCACTGTGTCTGTCGCAGATGTTTTAGGACGAAAAGAATCTGTGGTCACCTTCTTTGTAAGCGATGTAGGAATGAACGATAGCCAGAGTTCCAGGCCAGGGAATGGCTTCTTCTTTTTTCAGGATCTGAACAGAAAAGCTCTGAGTTGTAACAGAGGCTAAAACTTGGAAAAGATTTTAGGAAGATAAAATTTGCACCACCCTGTGGTGAGGCTGAGGAGGGACAAGCAATGGGGTGGATGGATGTGAAATGCAATTCTTCACTGACACAATGAATGAGACAGGAGTACAAAAAAACAATACTGCATTATGTACATGCTTACAAAGGATTGAACAGTCGTAAAGTACAGCTACTGGCCCTGATCGGCCATGTCTGGACTGCACTACCCCCGTCCCCCTGTCTCAGGATCAGTTTCGGCTGCTGCGGTTACCTGATCTTGGCATTTTGGACAGATCCACATGCCTTTAGGAATGGTTTTCAGGGGTGGATCCAGGCAGTCCAGGTGATAAACACGAGAACACGTGTCGCACATGAGCAACTGGCCACTGCGTCTGCACACAGTGCAGAAATCCTCATGGATGTCTCCCTGTGAGGAAGAATTGGACCAATCAGTTTCCCCGCTCAACTGAGCCCCACCGACCATCTGTGGAGAGGCAAGGCAGGGGGAGGCGCCGTGATCTGGTTTAGTTTACAGTCAGCCTTGATGTCTAATGGACATGGTGTGTTCATTTACTGAGCCCACAGAGAAGTTACTTGACATTTGGGGGTTAGGATGTGTTCTGAGTTATTAATAGTTATTAATGAGGACACTGTTCACTTTGTAAGACTGAGTCAAAGTAAAAAATCAACTTATGACTGATGATTATCACATGGACACAACAAACTCATGGTATGTTTGTGGAGGTCTCAGGTGCAAATGACTGACAGAGCTACTGGGCCAATAGGATTGTGTGTGATGGGGTGTCCAACCCTCTGAGCTGTCCGTCTCCCCCATCGTTACTTACATCCCCAGAGCTGGGGCTGGGCAGGGGGAGGGGATGGACGGGGCTGGAGGGGGAGGTCGGAGTGAGGCTGCCCAGCTCCGGGACGCTGCTGTATTTGGGTGGGCGACCTGGGTGAAATGAGACAGACAACAAAGACGGAAAACAAAGAAAAAAAGAAAGATGGAGAGGGGGAAAAAACAAAAACAGTCTGTATGACATACCTTGGAAAGGGAGTCTTCGTTGGCTAGCATGAGCCAGGGGAGCAGTAAGGGAGGAAGAGGGGGAAGAGGAGTCAGAAGCACAGACAGCAGTGTTAGTGCAGGAGACTGGCTCCATGCAAGCAGAAGCCGTGCACGAGTATAAACCTACTGAAGTCGTCTGTGAAGCACTCAACAAATGGACTTGTGTCAGATGTTAACACGTTTAATTCATTATAGGCTGGGATGTTAGAGACCACCTTCATCGCTACACGGGCCACGTTATACCACGACCCCCCCACTGACAGAAGAAGTCCAGCTTAAATGTAATTCAGTTTCAATTAAAGAGCAATTTAAACCTGCTACACGTCAATGCTAGCAGCAGCTAACGTCATCCACGTCTACAGACCTCACACGGAGGAAAGGGACATCAGTGCTTTTTGAGACTGGACTTGATCAAAAAGATTTTCTCGGGATGTTTCTCTGTATTTTTCAGTCTTTCACCTGCTCATCAGGAATTTCTGTTACAGCCGTGATTCTTGAAGAGATGATTCATTCTGTCATCGAGACACTTTCAACCCGTCCAAACACGCGTTTACAGAGTGAGACAATGACAGGAGCATAAACGCGACAACGAGTCCCAACGGTCCATTTTACCTGAATGTACGACAGTTAACAGCTCACCATCAGTCGTCTACTGACAATGTGATTTTATCTTTTCTACCTGAAAGCAGCAGCTTGGTTACAGTGAGTCTGATGTTTAGTGTGAACATGAGAAAGTTTCCTCCTTCTCTCCCTGAACGTCTGTTCTCTGTGACTCTGCTGAGTGGGTTCCATCTCCTGTGAGAAGAACTGACTGAGAGTCAGCTTCAACTGTCACAACCAGCTCCAGGTGAAGAGTGAAGCTGAACTGAGATCAGTTAAAAACACTCTGAAGTTATTAAAAACCAGAGTTTATCTCCAAGATTCAGCAGGAAACTTTGAAATATGAAGAATTCTGAACAGAGTTTGGTGGATTTGTTACAGCCAGCGTTTTTCCTGGAGGAAAAGGATGGTGTACCGAGCCCGGGGCAAACACCCAGGGAGCCATGCACAGCTCCACTACGTCCACTTACAGTGTTAAACTGGGTCTTTTCATACATGTTTGGAGAGTAAAAAAGTTATTTTTTACAGGATTTACCGGCTCTGTCAGTTATTTACTGCTCCTCTCTGAGTCTCTATCATTCGCACTGCACTACCACAATCGAAATATGACGAGGTCGGCGCCTCGCAATTCTTTATGCAGGAAAAACCCTGACAGCTCTTCTGGTTCAGGAAGCCGGGGATCATGGGTAATATCCAGCGTTCAGTTGTGTTTCAGTTCAATGGGACGACTCAGTCAGAGTCAACACATTGATGCACTTCATCGTCATTGCTCAGAGCCCAATAGAATTAATTCCCATGTGTGGCTGCAGGGGGCGCTGTTGCTCAGTAACAGTTACATGGTGTTGCATCACAAACCCTGAACATGGTACGTGTCCATATTTAAACTACATGAGCTCAGTAGCAGCCTGTTGATGACTGACGTGTTAAAATCTGACATGGTTTCAAATGTTCTCCTTTTTCTCTTGAAAAACCCTAAAGTAAAATGTTGTGCAGGAATTATTCAGTATTACATGATAATCCTCTAAGATTAGTAATTACACAGGGGCAAACAGGAAGTGGAAGCTTCTACAAATCAATTTTAGTACTTTGAGTTGTGATATTATAAAAGCCAATCCATGTTAGTCGTGTTATTACCTGGAGTCGTGTTACCAGTCCTACACATCACTATTACTTTATTCTAGTCTCGTCTAATTTAATCAGAGCAGCAAATGGAAACGAGAGAAACTTGTGAAACAGCAAAGTCAAAATCAAAAAGACGGATCTGGTTTAAAAAGATTAACCTGTGAAGGAGTTCATTCTGAGGAGCTTCAGCTAAAAATGTTCAACCACATTTTGACCTCTTCATCTTCAGACGATAAAAACATCTGAGGTCACTGTGTCGTTCACACTGCCACTACTGATTCATGTCCATGAAGATCTAATTATTGATCCACAGGCGAGTTCTGGCAGATTTAAACTACTAAACAACATGATCAACATTCTAATAATCAACTGATCAAGTCGTTTGTGGGCAAACCAAAGAAGTTCAGCGTGATAATCCCCGGCTTCACACACACAGACACACTAACCTGCAGTTTAGTTACACGCTGCTCAAACTAAGAGTCAGAGCCTCAGAGTCGCTGATGTGCTCGACAGATTATTCATTGTATGAAGTTGTAACATCTTTCTCTTTCTTACTCGCACTCGAGGCCCGGTGACTCAGTGCAGTCTTCTCCTGAACGATAGGTGTGGCCACTAAGAAAAACACAACCACGCCTCTGGAAACAGGCGAAGAAGAAGAAAAACACAAACGGTTTCGGCTTGTTTCCTGTTTCAGGGTTGTGCGATTCCTTGTCTTGATAATCTGCTCATAGAGATTTTTGATAGAGGTTGGTGTGTTTCCTGCAGAATGTCTCGTCTTTACCAACGGTCTCTGTAATCTCCCCCCAGACTCTACGGACTGTTCTAGGCTCTGTTCTGTTTCTAGCAGGTTAGAGTGGCAGCAGCGTTCGTACGCACCTCTCTTTCTGGTCCCCTGGTGCAGAGGACTGTTCAGGTAACTCACTGCACTCTTTTTCCTCTGAAAGAAGGAGGAGAGACATGTTCGTTACACAGGAACTGTAAAAACATTTAACAGGACATATGATGTCTTATCAGTGTTATATAGATTTTTTGTGGATGTATGATCCACTTTCTAAAAATAGATTTTCAACCCTAACACTTGAATCTCTTTGTTTTGTTTCAACTGATCAAAATGCTGTGTCGTAGTCGGCGGCGCGTACGTACCTCAGGTTCGAACACGGCTCCGCTGTACACCGGGTTGGCCGTCGTTCTTCTCTTTCGCTCCTGTCTTTTGCTCTGAATTTCTGCAAATTAAAAATGTCAGAGTTTGAAAGCAGAGACCAAAACAGCAGCCAAAGGGGTGTGTGTGTGTGTGTGTGTGTGTGTGTGTGTGTGTGTGTGTGTGTGTGTGTGTGTGTGTGTGTGTGTGTGTGTGACTCACCTTCCAGGTGGTCGTGTGTTACGAGCCCCAGTGACACCATGAAGGCCAGTTTCTACAGGAGAAATATAAAACACATTTATTATGAGGATCAGTCGTCTGCCACAGACGTCATGTGTCATTCATACCTCTGGGTTCTCCTCTCTCTTGGGTCTGGGAGCTGGAGACGACGGCGGAGTGGAGGAAGAGGAGGGGAGGCTGACGACCCTCTTCTCTGCTCCACCTCCTGATTTAACAGTCTGCTGAGGAAGAGGACGAGGAAGAAGAGGAGTCAAGTATGAAGAAGTAAGGTCAGGACAGAGGTCATCATCAATGTATTACAGTTACAACTTCAAATGTTTAAGTTTGTCAGAATAACATATTTGTAATTTAAAATAAAAAAATATTTATTGTCCTCCATTTCCTTCAGCCTCGATTTCTTTTAGCCTCTGTTGTCCCAAACGTCAGACACTACACACACAGTCCTCTTACCATGGATTCGGTGATCAGGCTGCTGATCTGGATCGGCTTAGCAGGAGTCAGGGCGGGGCTGGGTGTCTGGGCGGGGCTGCTGAGGCGGGTGGGTGTGGCGGAGACGGGCGTGGTGATGATGATGCCCGTCAGCGGAGTGGAGCCGGTTTTACTGCAGGGCTGCCCGTTCACTATGCGGACCTGGTGGATGGGAGCCGCCGAGGACAGCGAGGACGACAGCTTGGTGGCCAACATGACGGGCCGCTGGAGCAACTGGGGGGCCGCCATCATGGGCGGGGGAGGGGCAGGGGCAATGGGGATGTTGGTGGGTGTGGCCGGTTTGGGCCTGACCTGATGACAACAAAAAGCCAATCAGGAAACAGAAATAAAATCACCTTACACTGCTGAGTATCGACACTGTGGAGCTCTGCCCCAGCCAGTCTACTAACGCATTACACTACTACTAGCACTGAGTTCAGAACAATAGCAGTAATTCTGCTCTTAACGAGAACAACAATGAGACAAACAAAAACCTAATTCTTCAAGTAGCACAAATTCTTTTGTTTAGCAATTTTCTTTAGTCATAATGCTGATTGCTGATATTTAGTTTATGAATTATACTGAGGTAAAGCAACACTAACTAGCTGCTAACAGTTAGCACATGGGCTAGTTGGTTAGCATTAACAATTAAACCACAAAGCTAAATAATTGTTCAACCCGCTGTTGGATGTTTGTCACAGTCAGTAAATTAATCCTCACATATCTTAAAGGTGCAGTGTGTAGAATGTAGTGACATCTAGTGGTGAAGTGTCATGTTGCAGCTGAACACCTCACTTTACCCCCCCCCTCCCAAACATGAAAGAGAACCTGTGGCAGCTTCAGTTGTCATAGAAACTCAAAAGGTTTAGTTTGTCCAGTCTGAGCTACTGTAAAAAAAACATGGCTGCCTCCGTAGAGAGGAGTCGCTCCAGATGTAGATATAAAGTATGTAAATATAACGTATGTGAATATAAAGTATATGAATATAAAGTATGTAAATATAAAGTATGTGAACAAAAGAGCCTATTCTAGGGTAAAGAGAACCACAATTTGGACTGAATTCATATGAAACACTAGTGAAAACATCACTGGGATTATTTTATGCTCAGTTTCTAACCAAAGCTCAACACACTGGACCGAACAGAACTTTATCTACATGAAGGAGAGACAGCAAACAGAGAGAGAGTTGGATAAATGGTCTGACCATCTGGGAGTTGAACTGGTGACCTGCTGCTCAGAGCGTATCTGGTGCGGTTATCGGGTCACCTGATTTTAATCGTGCTGAATTAAACTGTAGTTTAATACAACAGTACTTTCTTTAACTGTATTTACTAAGACTTATGTTTGGCCTATGACCTTTGACCTGTTAATCCTAAAGGCAGATCTTCCATTGAACAGAACCAAGTGATGTATAACAACAATGCTGGACATTTAATGAACAACTCTCTAAAAAGGTATAAACTAAAATATTCATACATTTTCTATTATTGAAGTTAAACTAAACTGGACTACTTGTACTGCTGCTGCTGGGTTTTATTAAGACAGCAACTACTGCCAACTACCAACGCAGCCAGAGCTCCCAGTGACGTCGCTCAGCACAGGGACACATCAACATGACTGCACCTACTGGGTTAAACACACCAACAGCCAGGAACACAAAATACCACAAAGCTGCAGGAAAACAAGCTCTTACCACAGAAGGTAAACACACAGTCACACAAGCAGGAAACCTTTGATAAAACCTGTTCACAGGTCAGTTGGAAAATCAAAAAAAGCACAACGAGAGGAGAAGAGATGAGTAGAGGCAGCACAGAGCAAACAATGTTTTAGTGCCACGGAGCAAGGCATGAGTGTTTGCTTTGGTGCACTCCTGCCCTCTGCTGGAGAGTAAGCAAGTCACCTCAGGTGGGCCACACACACTGATCTGGGGGGTAAGGGTTTGGAGGCGGGTCTTACAGGGGACGCACCTGTGGCTGAAAGGTGGGTCGAGGCGTCAGTCTAGGAGGAGGGACAAACTGAGGAACTTTGATTGGCTGGGCAGTGGTGGTGGTGGTGGTGGCCTGCACCTGAGACAAAACCACAGCAGATTGTGGATCTGTGCCGCTGTTACACGTACATGTAGGCTGATGTTTGACTGACATGTCCGCTGCTGTGAGTTCTCCTCTGACGGCTCTACCAGCCAATAGCAACACATCTGTGCACAACAACAGAGGCTCGGGGCACTGAAGCCGAGCAGCTTTCCTGCTTCAGATGATGCAAATGTACACACAAACACCACAACACGAAAACCTGCTGTTTGAGCTTGTTCCTAATGAGCCTTCTCCGAAGTGGATGCTACATTTTGTAAAAGGTGCACAGTTCCAGGTAGTTTCCAATAATATTATGTGAAGTATAACTAGAACGACCCTGCGGATGTGCAGTTTCAGTCCCTCCACGTATTCCTGACATGTTACATTCACAATTATATAAGGTCACTGTGACCTTTGTTTAGTCTGTATTGATGGGATGTGTCAGAGTTTGGATTCACAGTCTCTGCAGCGTTATCTTAATTAACAGTGACGTTTTATACGTTTGTGAAGTTGACGACTAAAGAACTTTTCTTCAGACTGTTCCACTCACAACGGAAGGTGCCATCATGTTGTTTTAGCTAAACCACACTGCACCTGGATACCAAACGGAAACTACACAAGCAGCAGCTTCTTCCATAATTAAATGAATTCATTCAACAGTTTTTCCCTGAACTGCAGCAGAGACGTTAAACGTCAGTTTCCTGGGTGTCCATGACGATGAACCCTGAGCTCTGTCGTTTTACACAAACGTGTGGCTACGTGAGAGGAACCAGACCACCGGACTAAGTGACTGGTCTGACCGCTGACAGTTTGGCAGCTACGAGGCCACCACTCTCACCACAGCCGGCTCGAGCACGTGTCATGTGATGAGAGAAACATTGTCACTCAGAGCGAGTTTGTTTTAAACGCCACAGCTCTACAGACCACAGTCTAAAAGCTCATTTACATCCAGGAGCTGTCCCCAGACCACAACACTGATCACTGCTAGTCAGTCTAGAGGAAGGCGATGATGACATGTGACTGGACGACGGCAGGAACTAGAGGGTCTTACCACAATGGCGTTCTTGGCGTTCACCAGTCGCACAGGCTCTGAGCACTGATTGGTCAGCTTGCTGGCCACCTGCAGGTTGATGGGGGTGTTCTGCGAGTCAGGTTTGCAGATAGCTGTGGTTACCATAGCGAGAGTGGGAGGGCGCTGTGGCAGGACGGTGCCAGGCAGGGTGGGCGTGGTGGCAGCTTTCAGCACCAGAGGTAGCGTCTTTGCGGTGAGGACCGGCGTCACTGTCAGCGTCTGCAGAGGAAGAGTGAAGCCATGATTCGGACCTCTACTTCAGTTACGTTTCCTAAATTTCCCAGAATGCAACTGTGGCCACACTGGATTTCTCTCCGTTACCGTTGAATGTGAAACAAAGCAGCTTTTTTCCACTAAAGCAAAGCGATAGTTTTACTGAGCAACAGCGCCCTCTGCAGCACTGGGGGTTTTATTGGGAACCATTTTCAGGTTCTGTAGTTTCTTCTCTACTTTTATGAACAAAAAAATATCATGAAGCATGTGTGTGTGTGTGTGTGTGTGTGTGTGTGTGTGTGTGTGTGTCCGACCTGCTGCAGTCCTCCAGGTATCTGCTGGCTCTGCAGCAGGGTGATTGGCTTGATGTCGCCACCTCCTGGAGGAGTTTGGACCTGCAGCTGTATCTTGGCCTCAGGTTCCTGTTTCACCAGCAGCTCCTTCCTCAGCTGCTCCACCACCTTTTTCTGAGGAGAGAAGAAGAGATGACGGATGAAAGTGACTTGTATTGTAAAATTCTTTGTGTTCTATACACAATCTCTGTGTAGATATGGTCCATGTATCATCCCTTAAACCTGCACTGAATCACACACACTCATATCAGTGGTTAGAGACAGATCACCTCCATGAGGCCGTTTGTCTTCACCAGCCACTGCAGTTTCAATCTGTAGACCCATGAGGTCGCTGTGACCTTTGACCACAAACATCTAATCAGTTCATCTGGAGTCCAAATGAATGTTTGCACCAAATTTGAAGAAATGGCTTTGAGGCATTGTGGAGGGACTGGGGTGAAAGTAGAACCTCCTTGGCAGAGTTAATGACACGTGTGGGCTGCTTCCACATGAAGGTGTCTGGTCAGAAGTTCTGCAGCTGGCATCTGTGTTTTCTCAGGGTATTTTAAAAAAACATTTGTTTTATTGAAACCATAATTCTTAAGACACCCGCCTGCATCAGCAGTTTGAAAACCACCGCCCAAGGGTTAATTGTTCTCTACCCTAACTAGTTCAACGTGGCATCAGTGAACAGTTAATCCTGCGAAGTGGTAAAAGGCTCTTGATGCTGGTAGTCACAGTGAGCACTTTTGTCATCTCAGTAAATTAGGACAGGGTTTCTGGGAGAGGAAAGTTCCTCAGTTCAACCGCCTGCAGGTATTTGTCCAGTTGAAACTTGTTCACAGAGAAAACTCGTTTAAATTTACAATCACCAGGTTTCAGCTTGTCCCTCACAAAGTATTTCACCTCCGCACAACTGGTGGAGCAATAACAGTCTGAGTCTCCTCACAGGAAACATCAACAACCTCATGACAATTAATGTGCTTGGACAACAATGAACACTATGTGCGTGTGCGTTTGTGAATATGATGCGGTTAATGTCTGATAACACCTGAAGTCATGTTTCTGTAACGAGTCACAAGTAACAACCCAGTTTCTCTCTTTATAAAACACATTCATGTTCTTAATAGTGGATTTAATAAAAAGGCACCAATTCTTTTTCTACTGTTCTAATTCTACATTTGTCTCAAAGCAGCGAGAACAAACCGCTTCACAACGAAACATGAAAACAAACAGACAATGTGCAGGCAGGAGATAAAAATAGGATTCAGGCTGAAAGCAGTTAAAAATAAAAAACTCAAGACAAATAAAAAAAACAAGCGAAACAAAGACGACGTTCAGGCTGAACACAAACACTGAAGTTACAGAGCTTCTTAGGACATTCTCGGGTCTTTTTAAAAAGCATCATTACTCGCTTCAACTGTCCTGACTGACCATGAACACATCACCTCAGCCACCGTCAGGGACTGAACCCGGTACATTTAGAAAACACTGACAAGTTCATTGTTCTTTAAAGAGAACATATTTTAATGGCAAAACAAACCATGAAGTCACTCATGAAGTGCAACTCTCATTTCTTTCAGTAAGTACTTTTTTTATTCCATCTTAAATCGTTTTGTTCCCGGAGCTGATGGTGGAAGTAGCTAACGAGAGTGGAGAGTTTGATTAAACATGACGGCGGCTGCATCGTGAGTTTTGTCGTTCTGGAAGTTTTACCTCAGGTTTACCTCCGGTTAACCTCCGGTTAGTTACCTCGGGTTTACCTCGGGTTTACCTCGGGTTTACCTCAGTTTACCTCGGTTTACCTCGGGTTTACCTCAGGGTTACCTCAGGTTACCTCGGGGTTACCTCGGGTTTACCTCAGGTTTACCTCAGGTTACCTCAGGTTACCTCCGGGTTACCTCAGGTTTACCTCAGGTTACCTCAGGTTACCTCGGGTTTACCTCGGGTTTACCTCGGGTTTACCTCCGGTTACCTCGGGTTTACCTCAGGTTACCCCAGTTTACCTCGGGTTACCTCGGGGTTTACCTCCGGTTTACCTCCGGTTCTTCCGGTTACCTCAGGTTACCTCGGTTTACCTCCGGTTTACCCCAGTTTACCTCAGGTTTACCTCAGGTTTACCTCCGTTACCTCCGGGTTACCTCAGGTTTACCTCAGGGTTACCTCCGGTTACCTCGGGTTACCTCCGGGTTACCTCCGGGTTACCTCAGGTTTACTTTGGGGTACCTCAGGTTACCTCAGGTTTACCTCCGGGTTACCTCCGGGTTTACCCGGTTTACCTCCGGTTAACCCTAGTTTACCTCGGGTTACCTCCGGTTACCTCCGGGTTACCTCGGGTTTACCTCAGGTTTACCTCAGGGTACCTCGGGGTTACCTCCGGTTAACCTCAGTTTACCTCCGGTTTACCTCCGGTTAACCTCGGGTTTACCGGTTTACCTCAGTTTACCTCCGGTTACCTCCGGTTACCTCAGGGTACCTCAGTGGTACCTCAGGTTACCTCAGGGTACCTCAGGTTTACCTCCGGTTACCAGGTGTCTGGTTTACGCTCACGTTTAAAATCCGTCATATCACCAGACTCCTTGTTGAGTGAAGAGAAACTTTATCAACTTCGTGAAACGCTGTCTACGACTAATTCTTAATTATTTGAGCCTTCTTGTAAATTCAGCAAATGTTAAACATGAAGTATTTTTCTTTCTTTGTGTAAAAAACGTTTGTGTGCGTTTTCTCAGTGTGTTAAAACACAACACATTTCATCTTTGCAAACGGGGTGATGTATTTATTTGCAAGTAGAGCGGAGGATCACCAGGAAGAAGATGATGGCTTCACTTCAAACCAGAGGTAAAGACTGTTGGGAGGAAACGTGTTGCCGGTTTTTATTTCTGCCTCTGAAGCAGAAACAGGAAATAGCTAGACTCTCCGCACTGCAGTTGCCAACCTTTGCAGTTTCCGTGTACATATTTCTACTTAAATATTTTTCCCAGATTCATTTATTTTTTGTCGCCAAAGTGCTGCTCATTGTGCTTTTAGCTTTTATTTTTATTAATTAGTTTTTTCCAGGTAGTTTGTGAAGCATTTTGTAACCTTGTTTAGATAAGTGCTATATAAATAAAGTTTATATTATTATAATGAGGCCACAGTGACCACTGATATTTAATCACTTCATCTTTGAGTCCAAGTGGCAACCGATCAAAGGTTGAAGAAATTCCCTCAAGTCAGTTTTATATCACATTGAAGAGGCCACAACATGTTTCTGAGCCACCGTGACCTTTGACCACCGAACTCACGTGTGAATTCCCTTCAGATGTTCCTTTACATTCACAAGGCAAAACATGCGTTTGAGAGGTCAGTGACCTTTGACCACCGAATTCTAATCAGGTCATCTATGAGTCAAAGAGAACGGTACCAGATGTAATCAAATTCTCTATGAGCAGTCCTGATATATCACAGGAAGGTGAGGTCCCTGTGACCTTGACCTTTGACCTTCATCTTTGAGTCCAAGTGAACGTTTGTAACAAATGTGAAGGCATTCCCTCAAGCTGATCTTAAGAGATCACATTCAGGAAAAACATAAACATACTTTTTCAGGTCACCGTGACCTTGACCTTCGGCCTTTGGCTACCAAAATGAAATCCATTAATCTATGAGTCCAAGTGAATATTTGTAGCAAATTTGAAAAAATTCCCTCAAGGCATTCCCGAGATTCCACGTTGACGAGAAGCGACGGACGGACAACCCGAAAACTTAATGCCTCCGGCCGCTGGCTGTCGCCTGCTCAGACGCATAAAAAACATGTGAGAGCTTTTCTTGTGAATTTAATTTCAAAACATTAAAGAATGTAACTGAAAATGTTGAATAATGTATTTGTTGTTTCAGTCAAATCAAGTTTCCACAGCAGAACTTCTGAAAACAAGGCCCCCTGCTGGCTGCCCCTAAATGTCCTCAAGAGATTGTTGTTTTAATGATCCGGTTTAAATCTAAATTTAAAAACCATAATATTAAGAAGATTCGTTCTTTTTCCAGCAGAAAGTGGAGATGAAAACCTGTCGCTAACACACGGTGGCTCTAGAGGTGCAGAGAAAAATATTAATATCTCCATAATTAAAAATGTTCAGAGTTGAAATACCTATGGGAGAGTTAATAAACATTTAGTTCATGTTTCTATATTTAGAAATCTTAAGGATCAATATGTTTTGGGGATTTATTGATGAAAAACATGTCAGATTTCTGTATTTATTAAATTTATACTTTTGTACTTTTATCATTCATTCATGGTTTGTTGACTAACAGAACCTTTCAGCCGAGGTTGCACAGATTTTAGAGATAGGAAACAAGATTCTGTAGGAAATGACATAAAAAAAGGACCAATCACAGCAAAGTGCGGCGTCGATATGTCAAAGACTCTTTCCTTTGAAATAGCCTGTGTGTGTGTGTGTGTGTGTGTGTGTGTGTGTGTGTGTGTGTGTGTGTGTGTGTGCGCGCGTGTGTGCGTGTGTGCGCGTGTGATAATGTACCTGCTTCTCACTCAGTGCTGTGATCTTTGCTTGAAGTTCGTGGAGCTGCTTCTTCAGATCAGCGTTCTGAAAAACAAGAGCCAGTCGGATTGAGCTGAAGCTCAGGTGTGACGGGAACAGGTGTGACCTCACTGCTGCGTTCAGCGCACAGTCCTTTGTAAAGATCGTCGGCTGGGTTTACCTGAGGGTCCTGCTTCATCTGGGCAACGAGTTTCTGTAGAAGAAGACAAGCCACAGTCAGACACATACTAATAACAGGGACACCTACTGGTCACCACGGAGAACTACAACCTGGTGACACTCATTTGAATAACCAGAGGCGGTTGAGTATTCCTCAACCTTTTACTTTTACTCTACATTTTAACACAAATATCTTTTATAATTTTCTACTTCTTACATTTTGAACAGGATCATAACTTTTGTGTGAATGGATTTGAGGTGAATCATGTTTTTGTTTTGTTTTGTCATCATCAAGACACATTCCCGCCTAAATGGACGATAACACAGACAATTGCTTGTTGTGTGTCTATCAGTGCAGATCACACGCAGACGTAACGCGTTGAAAAGACACATCGAGACGAAACAGACAAGAGGGAGACTCAAATCTGGAGAAGAGGCGACGAGCATCTGTCCGTGATGAGAAGAAATCACACGGAGGAAAGTGAAGAATCAAACAACATCACTGACGGCAACAAAAACGAAGCAACACAACTTTCTCCATCCCATAATGAAGACTACTTCATTCAACACACGTCATCCTCCCGGAACATTTTTCATGTCACAAATCTTTTCTTACTTTAACCGGTTTTTAGTTGATTGACTTAAAAGTAAATTAAATTTAAAAAACTGGTTTAAGTAGAATAATCTTTGAACTACATTATGACACAAGTCTCAGTACTTCAGCTGGAGTAAAGAATGTGTGTACGTCTACCTCGTCGGAGAAGGTCAAAATCTGTTTCACATTTTTAAGCTTCCATGTTTATTTAAGGATCACAATGTTTCAGTGTTTTGCTAAATAAAATAAATCTTTCTTATTAGACCATTAAGTAAATTACATGGTAAATACAATGCAGTTGTTAAGCTCCTGACATTCATATGTCAACATAAAAAACATATTGATGATAAATGATGTGAAGCCTAAGCTGCAACAGAAAACTGAATCAAACTTGAATAAAGATGCCCAGGACGACAGAGTCTCACCTGATGGATCTGGATCTCCACCTTCAGAGCCTCCTGTAATGTCTGTAATTCCATCATGGATCCAGTCAGTCTGCCAGCCGATCGATCAGCCTGGAGACAGACACACACACACACACACACAGAGACACACACAGGACAACTGAGGAGAAACGTCTAAAAAGACAGTTCAACAGAAATCAGCAGTATCGGGGCTGGGGTCACAGCTGTTGTCATAGCAACCGGAGGTACTGCACCATAAAGACTTCTTGTGTGAAGCTGACAATGACACGATGCCTTCAAGGTCAAACCAGGTCAAACCAGGTCACAGGAAACAGGAGCAGCACCATCACACACAGAACAACACTGAACGTTCTGCACTACAGTTATTAATATTACAAAGTAATCACACAAGTACTATTACTGTAACTGGGTTTTTACCTTAACACCGTGTCCAGTAGGAAAACCATCCAACTGAAGCATTAAAGTGCCGCTGGAAACAAAACAAAAAACAGGATGTAACTTCACTTATTTACAATTAAACTCTTTTTATTATGATTCAACAGGTTGTATGAAAATGTGTTGAATAATAATAATAAGGTATTAAAAAGAGGCTTTTATCGTCATCATCATTAATAATAATCTAATACAAGGCAGCTTCTCTTGTTAATCAAATCATTATCATGCTACAAGTAACTTTACTCTACAAACAAGACACATTCAAAGTTTATTTCTGTTACAAGAAATAATTAACTCTGAATTATTCCATGCAAAATAAATAGTACATTCAAAATTCAAATGACATAAGTTTCATCAACTTGATTTTTACCAATAATGAGACAAACAATTACAAAAACAAAATGTCCATTTCATAAACATTCTAAAACTAATCATATCTTCTTTTTCTTTGTTTTTGTTCATTTCAGAATTTTTATTTCTAAAATTGATCTTTAATTTTTTTTATGTATGTTGCTACTACTATTATTTAATTACTGAATTAGTTACACTTCAACTACATCATTACTAGCAGTGTAAATGAATATAAGTTATTTGCATAAAATCAGTTAAATTCAATCAAATTCTATTAATTACATTAAAAAAACGTTAACTAAACAATTACAATGTTACTGAACTAAGGAGGTTTAACTAAAATAAATTACATGTATTTTATTTGTATTAGTAGTAAATAACTCATCTAACTGACACATTTTAATCAAGTTAATATCAAAGTAAAAATAGTTGTTGAATTAGATGAGCATTAATAGATCTTTGTGATTATTAATTATTAAATCAAAATACAACTTATCCTGTTTAATGTCCCTTCAATGAATGATAGTTTAATGAAATCAGATTTGAGGACTCACCACCTGGCTGTGGGACTGGACTCCACCCCTCTGTGCTGCCCTGTAACACAGAACAATCACACACTTACGAACCCAGTTTAAACCAGTGTCAGTGCAAAAAACAAACAAATGACAACCTCTGATTCTATATTAATAAATATTGCAAATACTCAAAATTAACCATTTATATATTAGCCATAAAACAACAAAGACAAGTTTCTTCTATTTAACCTGTTTGTTACTTCTTTCAGATCTTATTATATAGTTATGTTCTTTTGGTCTAATTTAATTGAGATTTTTCTGTTTGATTTAACGCATTTTAAAAATATTAAATTAACCTTAAATGCATCTCTTCCAGCCTTTAAAAAACAAACAAAAAAAAACTTGCATTCGACATATTTCTACTAGAGCCACAAAGTAAAGTCCATTCATGTTTCATTAAAGTCATTTCTAGAGTGAAAATGTGAAATACTCCTGGTTTCTGCAGATGAGAACATTCTCTTTGTCATATTTTACAGGGATAGAAATTGAAAATCCATAAATAAATTGAACATTAAAGTGAATATGTTAAGTTTGAGCTGTGAACAGACAGATCAGATTAAACAAGGAATCTGGATCAATCACCCGAGGCTGTGGAATATTCTGATGTGAACATTTCTGACATTTTATAGATGAAAGAAAATAATCCAGAGATTAATCAGTTTCTATCAAACTCTGCAGCACAACATTACTGTAAGAAGTCAGAAAGATCAGAGTTCCCATATTCTGTTGATATAAAAGGTAACTGACTTGATTTCTTAAAATTATGGAATATAATAACTATACAATTAATCGTATATAATGTTTAAACACTTAATGTGTATAACTCGATACCCACGTAGGAAAATGTTTACCTCTAAAAGGTTTTCAGTATAAAGTAACACATAATAGAAATACTCAAAAAGAAGGACAGTTTCCTTGTCATGGAGTATTTGTACTTTTACTCAAGAAAAAGCTCTGAACACTGCTGAGTACATTTATTCAGGTAGTATTCTGAATACTTGCACTTTTCTTGACTACGGGAAGTGTAGTACTTTCTACTTCACTACATTTGTCTGACATCACAGATGTTTTCTTATTGACCTGCAGAATACAGTTGTGACTCACTTTACAGTGTTTTCTTCCTGCTCTGGTTTTTTGTGACCAAGTTTTGTTTTTCAGATTTATTCTGACATTTTTATGAAGTTGACTTAGTTACATTACTCCTCTGGTTTGTTCATTTACCTCAAGTACCTCAAGTACCTGTACTTACAGTGACTAAACATAACTGTAAGGAAACTAGTACATGTATCTGGTAGATTCGACTACTTGGTTAGCAGCAGTATGTCAAGGAGGGTTGTTAGTTGGAGTAATTGCTCCCTGGGTGGTACTTGGAGTAAACTTCCATCAGATCTTAAGAACCTGAAAACTAGTACTACTTCTACTACTGTGGTATTATGATATTACAAATGAAAGTACATTATTTCCCTCTGAAATGTGGTAGACAGAAGTATTATGTATTGTGAAATGTAAACATTCAAATATGAATTAAGTTCAACGCTCGAGTACAATCACTACTACATCTAGTACCACAACAATTACTACTACTACCACCACCACTACTACTGACAAAACTACTACAACCAGTAATACAAACACTTCTACCGCTACCACTACTACCACAACCGTTACTACTACTGCCACAACCGTTACTACTACTACTACTACCACAACCATTACTACCACAACCGTTACTACTACTACCACTACCACCACCACCACAACCGTTACTACTACTGCCACCACAACCGGTACTACTACTACTACCACAACCATTACTACTACTACCACAACCGTTACTACTACGACTACCACCACCACAACCATTACTACTACCACCACAACCGCTACTACTACTACCACAACCGTTACTACTACTACTACCACAACCGTTATTACTACTACCACAACCGTTACTACTACTACCACAACCATTACTACTACCACCACAACCGTTACTACTACTACCACAACCACTACTACTACCACAACCGTTACTACTACTACCACAACCATTACTACTACCACCACAACCATTACACTACTACCACAACCACTACTACTACCACAACCGTTACTACTACTACCACCACAACCGTTACTACTACTACCACAACCACTACTACTACCACAACTGCACACTACTACTACTAATACAACCATACATTACTACCACAACCATTACTACTACTACCACAACCGTTACTACTACTACCACAACCATTACTACCACAACCATCTGACTACTACCACAACCATTACTACTACTACCACAACCGTTATTACTACTACTACCACAACCGTTATTACTACTACCACAAGCATTACTACTACTACCACAACCATTACTACTACTACCACAACCGCTACTACTACTACTACTACCACCACCACCGTTACTACTACCACCACAACCATTACTACTACTACCACCACCGTTCTACTACTACCACAACCATTACTACCACAACTATTAATACTACTACCACCACAACCGTTATTACTACTACCACAACCATTACTACTACCACAAGCATTACTACTACTACCACTAACATTATTACTACTACCACAAGCATTACTACTACTACCACAACCATTACTACTACCACAACGTTACTACTACTACCACAACTATAATACTACTACCACAACCGTTACTACTACTACCACAACCATTACTACTACCACAACTATTAATACTACTACCACCACAACCGTTATTACTACTACCACTAACATTACTAGTACTACCACTATCATTACTACTACTACCACAACCATTACTACTACCACAACGTTACTACTACTACCACAACTATTAATACTACTACCACAACCGTTACTACTACTACCACAACCATTACTACTACTACCACTAACATTACTAGTACTACCACTATTATTACTACTACCACAACGTTACTACTACTACCACAACTATTAATACTACTACCACAACCGTTACTACTACTACCACAACCATTACTACTACTACCACTAACATTACTAGTACTACCACAATCATTACTACTACTACCACAACCATTACTACTACCACAACGTTACTACTACTACTACTACAACTATTAATACTACTACCACAACCATTACTACTACTCACAACCATTACTACTACCACAACTATTAATACTACTACCACAAGCATTACTAGTACTGTGTGTGTGTGTGTCTCTCTCTCTATCTCTGTGTGTGTGTGTTTGTACAGCTATCTTTGTGAGGACCAGTTTGAGCATACAACCTACTGAGTGAGGACCTTTTGGCCGGTCCGACCCCCCCCCCCCTTTAATGGACTGTTTGGGGGTTAAGAATCAGGGTTAAGGTTAAGGTTAAGGTTAGGGATTTAGTTTGGATGGTTAGGGGCTAGGGGCTAGGGGATGCATTATGTCAATGAATATCCTCACTAAGATAACTGTACGATCGTGTGTCTCTCTGTGTGTCTCTGTGTGTGTGTGTGTCTGTCTCTCTGTGTGTGTGTGTGTGTGTGTGTCTGTCTCTGTGTGTGTGTGTGTGTCTGTCTCTCTGTGTGTGTGTGTGTCGGTGTGTGTCTCTCTGGTGTGTTCTCTCTGTGTGTGTGTGTGTGTGTCGGTGTGTGTCTCTCTCTCTGTGTGTGTCTGTCTCTGTGTGTGTGTTAATTGCAGTAATTGCTCCCCGGGTGGGACATGAAGTTTTCCGGATAAACTTCCATCAGATGCCGCAGCAGAGAACCGGAGCTAAGATGGAGGTTTTATTTTCCAGAGCAGTGAAGTGTGTGAGAACAACAAATAGAGGAAAGTCTTTGAATGTTTCCAGAGACATTTTGAAAATGTCCCTCTTCAGGCGCCTGGACGCCGGGGAAACCCTCCGTCCGAGCCGCCTCGGTACATCCCCGCTAGCTGAGCAGGGCTCGGGGCTCGAGAGGCTCCGGAGCGCCGGTCGGAACACCGGACCGACCCCCCTGTCTCCGCCGACATTGCTCCGCGGAGGCTGAGGGACGCTACCGAGAACAAGTGGATAACGTTAGCAGTAGCCGCTAATGCTAGCCCTGCTGTTAGCCGCGCTGCTAACGCTGCCAGCCACGCTGATAACTTACACCGAAGAGAAATAAAGCCGCGGGCCGCGGGGAGAGGCTCGAACACGGAGGAGGAGGAGAAGCCCGCTCGGTAACAGTCCCGAAAGACGCCATCTTTCAAGAATTGTGACAGCGAGCGGCCGTCGCTGGCTCCAAGTTACCTCGGCCCCTTGTCCTCCACAATATCAACTCCTAGAATAAGAAACAGAGCAGCTAAACACACAGAAACACACCGGGCTGCTGCACCCAAACAGCGGCGGTAGCTCGCACACCTGCCCGCAGACACACTCCCACACAGCGGCTCGGGCGGGCCGCGGCTCGCAGGTAAAGTTTGACAGGAGAGAAAATTAAAGTTATGAAATTAAAAAGCCCCAATGTGCACTTACTCAGCAGCAGTCCTCCTCCAGATTAATTAAATATATATGTGTCAGCAGCCGATCCACGGTGGACGCTCCGGCCCCGCACAGCTCGGCCGCTGCTCCCCGCTCGCACGCGCCGCTGCTCCGGAGAGAATCGGACTTTTAGAGAAAAAGAGTAAAAAGAGAAAAACTGAAGCTACAAAACAAGAAGAACTCTTCTTCAATCTCATTCAGCCCGGCCGCAGCACCGCACAGATCCCTGCGCTGCGGCGCTGGAGGAAGGGGGACAAAAACTCCTCAACCGACCGACACCGGCTCGTTTATCCGCCACCGAGCGGCCGACGTCCGCGGCCGGTGCCGTTAAAGTTGCTCCGATGGAACCGATGGACGAAGCGACGCGACGGGAAAATGTGTTCGAAAAGCGGACTAGTTTTTGTGTCGGTGCGGCGAATTTATTTCACTTTGCCTAAGGAACGGCGGTGCTACGACTCCCATTGCCTAGGGAAAAAACCCGGATGTAAACTCACTGAAACTCTATGGAGAGAAAGTCAGCGCGCGCGCACACATGCACGCGCTTCGAGTTGAACTCAGCAGAGCAGTTTGTTGTTGTTTATTTGTTGTTTATTATTATGTAACCGACTGTTTGTGTTTGTTCCTCAAAGGAAGAGCCGGACCTCCTCTTCCTCCTCCTCCTCCTCCTCTTCTTCTTCCTCCTCTTCCTCCTCCTCCTCCTCTTCTTCTTCTTCCTCCTCTTCCTCCTGCTCCTCCTCTTCTTCTTCTTCTTCCTCCTCCTCCTCCTCCTCTTCTTCCTCCTCTTCCTCCTGCTCCTCCTCTTCTTCTTCTTCTTCCTCCTCTTCCTCCTCCTCCTTCCTCCTCCTCCTCCTCCTCCTCTTCTTCCTCCTCTTCTTCTTCTTCCTCCTCCTCTTCTTCTTCTTCTCTCTTCCTCCTCCTCCTCTTCTTCTTCCTCCTCCTCCTCCTCCTCTTTTTCCTCGTACTCCTACTCTTCCTGCACCTCTTCTTTCTCTTCCTCTTCCCCCTCTTCTTCTTCCTCCTCCTCTTCTTCTTCCTCCTCCTCTTCTTCCTCCTCCTCTTCTTCTTCTTCCTCCTTCTCTTCTTCTTCCTCCTTCTCCTCCTCCTCTTCTTCCTCCTCCCTCCTCTTTTTCCTCCTCCTCCTCTTCTTCCTCGTCCTCCCCTCCTCCTCTTCTTCCTCTTCTTCCTCCTCCTCCTCTTCTTTTTCCTCGTACTCCTACTCTTCCTGCACCTCTTCTTTCTCTTCCTCTTCCTCCTCCTCTTCTTCCTCTTCCTCCTACTCCTACTGCACATCCTCTTACTCTTCCTCCTTATCTTCCTCTTCCTCCCCCTCCTCTTCTTCCTCTTCCTCCCCCTCCTCCTACCCCCTCCTCCTCCTTTAAACCCACTGAACTGTGAGTCCGTCATGTTCCAGCAGAACTAAATTAATTAATTCAATAAATACAAGATACAGACTTTTCTTTTTTCTTTACACGTCTTCACTGTGTTCTGTTTTATTTTATCTGTGATGTTCTATGTTATTCTTTTCTTTCTTTTCTCTTCTCTTTTGCAGTTTAATATTCTTCCAATAACCTTTATTGATACTCAATCATTAATGGGAGACGTGTTCACTGGTAAAAAAATCTATATAAAATATGCAACAAGTTTTATCATGAAACTTTAAGACTTTTTTTCTTGATAAGATTTTAATTAGGAACGTTATGTTTATGCGAATGAATTCATATATATATGTATATAGCACCTTTAAAAAATGCTTTTACAAAGAGGACACATCAACAAACAAGAGAACAAAACATCAAAGAGAAAAAGCAAATGCATAGAATGTCCGTTCAAATCAAAGACAACAGCTAAAATAAGACATCATTTAAAAGTAATGGTCAAAGAATCAAGTAAAGACTTTTTCAGACGTCTGATATTTGTCTGAATCAATATCAGAATTATTTATGAATCAATGAATAAACAGATAGATCTGATAAACACAGAGAGGTGGAGACACCGACAAGGGGTGAGTGTAATGGAGTATGAAGACTTTTACTTCAGGTCTGTAGACTGTTCAAAGTCAGGACCTGTTATACCATCAGTCTCTTCAGCAGAGGGCGACACAACACAACTAGACCACATGAAGTGTGTGTCCTCTCACACACGTCTCTCTATAGTTGTGAGTACACTCATTGACATAATGCATTACCTAGCCCCTTACCTTAACCTTAACCTCAACCTAACTCTCACCCTAGCACCAAGTCTTAACCCTCAAACAGCCCAGACAAAAGGTCCTCACAATGATGGTATTCAAACAAAATTGTCCCTCATAACTATAGATAGACACACACACACACACACACACACACACACACACACACACACACACACACACACACACACACACACAGATGCAGGTTCATTCCAGTTTGGTCTGAATGATTTGATCGATCTTAAATCTCTTGATTAGTTTCAGTGATGTAGAAAACGATTTGTAACTGATCCTCCATCAGTGTTGGAGAAATTTTACTTTTAAATCTAAGTTGAACCAATTGTAAGACAACAATTTGTTAATATATTAACATTATGTTTCTACTCTATCTGATAATACTTCATGTCAGTCACGTTAAACAAATAAACAGCTTTTAGTTTGTTCTTTGTCTCTGTCGATTCTACTCCCAGTTCAGATGCAGTGACACACAGAAACCACCGGAGGGCGACACGACACAGATCAACATATGAGTGGATCACACACACACACACACATATATATATATATACATATATATATATATGTATATATACACTACTGTTCAAAAGTTTGGGGTCACCCAGACAATTTCGTGTTTTCCATGAAAACTCACACTTTTATTCATCAAATGAGTTGCAAAATGAATAGAAAATATAGTCAAGACATTGACAAGGTTAGAAATAATGATTTTTATTTGAAATATTAATTTTGTTCTTCAAACTTTGCTTTCATCAAAGAATGCTCCATTTGCAGCAGTTCCAGCATTGCAGACCTTTGGCATTCTAGCTGTTAATGTGTTGAGGTAATCTGTAGAAATGTCCCCCCCCCACGCTTCCTGAAGCCCCTCCCACAAGTTGGATCTTGATGGGCACTTCCTGGCACCATACGGTCAAGCTGCTCCCACAACAGCTCAATGGGGTTGAGATCTGGTGACTGCGCTGGCCACTCCATTACAGACAGCATACCAGCTGCCTGCTTCTTCCCTAAATAGTTCTTGCATAATGTGGAGGTGTGCTTTGGGTCATTGTCCTGTTGTAGGAGGGAACTGGCTCCAATAAGCGCTGTCCACAGGGTATGGCATGGCGATGCAAAATGGAGTGATAGCCTTCCTTATTTAAAATCCCTTTACCTTGTACAAATCTCCCACTTTACCAGCACCAAAGCAGCCCCAGACCATCACATGACCTCCACCATGCTTGACAGGTGGCGTCAGGCACTCTTCCAGCATCTTCTCACCTGTTCTGCGTCTCACAAATGTTCTTCTGTGTGATCCAAACACCTCAAACTTTGATTCGTCTGTCCATAACATTTTTTCCAATCTTCCTCTGTCCAATGTCTGTGTTCTTTTGCCCATATCAATCTTTTCTTTTATTGGCCAGTCTCAGATATGGCTTTTCTTTGCCACTCTGCCTAGAAGGCCAGCATCCCGGAGTCCCTCTTCACTGTAGACGTTGACACTGGCGTTTTTGCGGGTACCATTTAAAGAAGCTGCCAGTTGAGGACCTGTGAGGCGTCTATTTCTCAAACTAGAGACTCTAATATACTTGTCTTCTTGCTGAGTTGTGCACCGGGCCTCCTCTCTCTCTACTCTGGTTAGAGCCCGCTTGTGCTGTTCTCTGAAGGGAGCAGTACACACCGTTGGAGGACATTTTCAGTTTCTTGCAATTTCTACATGGAATAGCCTTCATTTCTAAGAACAAGAATAGACTCACGAGTTTCACATGAAAGTTCTCTTCTTCTGGCCATTTTGAGAGTATAATCGAACCCACACATGTGATGCTCCAGATACTCAACTAGCTCAAAGGAAGGCCAGTTCTATAGCTTCTCTCACCAGCAAAACAGTTTTCAGCTGTGCTAACATAATTGCACAAGGGTTTTCAAGGGTTTTCTAATCATCCATTAGTCTTCTAAGGCGATTAGCAAACACAATGTACCATTAGAACACTGGAGTGATAGTTGCTGGAAATGGGCCTCGATACACCTGTGTAGATATTTCATTAAAAACCAGACAAGATAAGAACGACCTGAAATGACAGAAACCATCCTTGACATATTTATTTAACGTGTACTTAGATGTTTTAGTTTGGTTCATGTCCCATCTGCTAACATGGAGGAGAAAGGTTTATGCCCTATATTGCAGTCTATCATTGTGACATGAGATGCGTTTGACTTGGTCGGACTGTATCTGACTTGATCCATCAGCAGCTGCAGCGGTGGAGTTGAAACACACAGACGTCAAGTCGGACACTTTCTACCGACCGATCTGGAGGCGTTTGGTTTTTTAGTTGCAGATGAAACAGATGTTTTGAAATTCCTCTGTTTTTGCACGAAGAACAACGAAGAGCAAAGTTAATAGAGAACTTTGTTTCAGCTGAAAATGTAAAGTATGGTGTAAAGTGAACGTGTGCAAATTTACAGACTCACTAACTGTCAGGAGATTAAAGTCATCACATCGTCTCTAGAGAGAATTAAACACATAACTTGTTTCTTCTTTTTTCAACAGGGGTCTGATTTTAACACTGTACATTTATGGATATACAGATCATAAAACGCATCTGAATTCTGAAACATAAGACACGTCATGTGTGTCACGGAAGCCTTCAGCCAATCAGAGCAGAGTTGTGATGTCACAGAGGTGCTGCAGCTGGAGAACATCTGTCTGACCGGAGCCAGTTCACTCCTGCCATGTTTCAAGGTCACGTGACCTGGTGACATTTTGCAAATGTTGATGAAGTCAGACAAAAATTGTAACCATCATGCATTGTGTTAGGACCAGAGACAGACAGAGACAGAGACAGAGACAGAGACAGAGACAGAGAACTTTGTAGAAACTTGTTACACGTGTGAAGAGATGTCTTTCAGGCCGACAGAAGATGCTGAGTCTGGACCAATCAGCTGCCTCCTTCCTGTGACTGACAGGTGTTTGATGATGATCATCACTTCCTGTTAACCTCATTAACGTCACAACTCTCTCTCCGCTCTGATGCTGTTTCCTGTTGCGTCTGCTTGCCTTTGAAAACGCGAGTCTGGTTTGTTCAACTCTTCTCAGAAGTAAGATCACGTCACGTTAAACCAATCAGGAGGCTTTTATGTCGGCTCAGAGCAGACCAGGCTCCACCTGCCGCCGACTTCAAAGACTAAAACACACTTCACGCACACGTTAATGATTTTTAATTAAATACATGTTAATGCTGACACACAGTCTTTGCAATAATAATATTAACTTTATTTATATAGCACCTTTCAAAACAGCCATTACAAAGTGCTTCACAAAGAGGACAAATAAAAACAAGACAACAAAACAGAGGCAAGAAATGCAATCATACAATGACATTTGAATCAAAGACAGGAAATGATACAGTACAAATAATAATATATATATATATAATATAAACATTGTCTCCTCTGGTCTTTTCATGAATAAGGGCAGTTACATATATGTGAACGTGAAGCGGATATCGGAGGTCAAAGTTCACCACAGTTGAACTGCGTTTAGTCTCGCCACAGGAAGTCTTCCTCGCTCACACAGATTGGAGGTGAACAGGAGGCAAATGTTTGCTGACACGTTCACGTACATGAGGCCGCGCCGTCTCCACATTCAGCTACTGTTACCATACCTGTCCAGCAGAGGGAGTCCCTCTAGTTCACCATACTGCAGTTTTGTCTGTAGCTTGTTTAGTAGTTCTATATCACAGCTGTGTGGAAAAGCACTTTAAGCTAGTTTTATATTTCCATGAGGATGTGCTATCCACTGATTCACCACCAGAGGGTGTCTCTATGCACACGTCATGTCCCCTCACTGTAAATAAGACGATATGATGGATCCCAAAGATGAAGCCAAATCATCTGGATCGTCTTTTCCCAGCACTGGTGGAAGTGACTCATGACCAGAATCTGTGTTTCATAACGCTGAGGTGAAGCCTCCTTACATGCCCCCCCACTGCAGTTCCACGCCATGTCCATGTCCAAGTCCATGTCCAGGTCCAGGTCCAGGTCCGTCTGAGTGTGTGTGTGTGTGTGTGTGTGTGTGTGTGTGTGTGTGTGTGTGTGTGTGTGTCTCTGTGTGTGTGTGTGCCCCAGGTCAGTTATTACATCATTGTGAAAATAAACAGGCTGATGTGATTAAGAGGCTTTTTGCTGGAGGACGTGTTCTTACCCCACAACAACAGGTATGTTAGGTTCATGGTCACTTCATGGTTCAGAAGAGGAGTTCTGGGTCTGGATCAAACTGAACCTGGTTCTGTTGGTTTGCAGTGAAAACACTTTGATGGATAGTTTGGACTTTTGGACCAATCACAGGAAGTAGAGACAGAATTAAACAAGAGAAGAAGAAGAAGAAGAAGAAGAAGACTTTTTGACTTTTGAATAACTTTAATTATGACACGGTACCGTAGTACTGTGTAGTACTGTGGAGTACTTTAGTACTGTTGTTCTTCAGTACTGTGGAGTACTGAAGTACGTTGGAGTACTGTAGTACCGTAATACTGTGGAGTACTGTGGAGTACTGTGCAGTACTGTGCAGTACTGTGCCTGAAGGTGCTCCCCCCCCCC